>NC_056727.1:680702099-680817099 GCF_019279795.1 Protopterus annectens | reverse complement strand
ACTATTTCTTTCCATTTTCTTAGCCTACCCTGTTTTCTATTTCAACACATCACTCATGCACCAAACTAGAATCAGTTTTCAGTAGCAAAGTGAACTTTTCACCTGTTGGTAGATCCAAACACTATTGTGTGGAAACTAATAAACCTGTTGAATCTTATAAATAGATTATGCTAATTTATACCCCTGGTTCATATTCAATCTCTGTGACAATAAAAAAACAATAGACAAGTAAGCTAAGTAAATAATGTGGCACAGCCCCTTTATCACAAGAAACATTTGTTTCATCTGAGGTCACAATTCATTTGAAAATATCACATTTTCACCTCAATAGACAGAGACTGTAATAAGTTGCACAAGGACTTGCAAATCTTATTAGGAAAATATTTTCAAAGTCACAGTTCAAGATCATTACCTAACTAAAAACAATTGCTCTTAACTACACACAGATTGAATTTGCACATAATACCATGGAGCTGCAATTTGTTGAAAACCAAATACTCAGGTTCATTCTCCTTTCTAATAAATATGAACACAATTGTATTACATTAAGCAACAGTAAATGGCTACCTGTGGGCACCAGGGCTTCTCGCCTATTCAACACACTTACCTTTAAACTCCTGACTTAAAAAAACTGCCCCCCACTTCTTTATAATGTGACTATCAAAACCCCACTCCTATTCTCCCAGCATTTGTTAATCTCTCCAGCTTGTATCTGTGAAAGATCCTTCCCTAGACTAGCCCCTGCCTGCTGGAACTCTCTTCCTGAATCCATCAAAGACATTGATATTTTACATTATTCAGTAAGTCTCTTCATTTCCATCAGCTTCAGGAGAACAAATGTAACTACGGCATGACACAGGGCACTTCAGTGCAGTCTGAAGGCTTATGGACACAAGGAGAAGTATGCTATAATTTATCAGGATAGCTGAAGGATTTAAGGTCTTTAATTGAAGAATGCAAGGCCTTTCATTTTCTTAGATAATTTTGGGATCTATTCAGTTGAGTGATATGATTGGATTTATATACACCAAAGGGGGAAATGTATTCCGTAACTGGTCTGATAAGGTAAGACTACAGTGGTAGGATGACTTCCTTGAATCTTGAAGATGTTGACTTGAAAATTAGCTGAGCCTTAAAGAAAGACTTCATGACTATGGTGGAAACATAACTGAATGATAGAGAATTGTCCATATGAGTACCCAGGCTCCTTTATGGGTGCATATGTCTGATGAAAAGTACCATTTATAACATCTGAGATGGGAACATTTTTTTTTGGCCAAATGCTATTATGCTGCATTTTTTTTTAGTTTAGCTTGAGACAATTTTCAGTACACCAAGAATGTACATGTTACATCCCTTGCTGGGGATTTTGTTTCCTTTATTTCATGTATTATAAACTGGTAGACTGAGCATGCATCAGAATCCTAGTCTGAGAGGCGTGGCCAAGGATGAACACAGGATAGCAGCAGATTTCTTCAGCTCCACCAATTTCATTACATTGACAGGAATTAATTACTTAAAAAATTAATTCTTGAAGTAATTTTCTTTCTAAATATGTTTGTTTTATATAGTTCTTGAACTATATCTAAAAAAGAAAGGAAATCTTAATAATATTCCTGTCAGAAATTACTTTGGAAATTTTCCTGTCAGTTTATCAGTCTGAAATGAGTTCCAGTAAGACAAATTCTCAAGACTCCAGCATCAAGAAAGAACTTCAGTCTCTGATAATTATAGTCCAGCAACTTACTGCTAAGATGGATAAAATGGATACTAAAATAGACACTTTCATAGAAAAAACTACAAAACAAATAGACTTGTTACATATGGACCTGCAACAACAGAAGATCCAGATGACAGGCATAGAAGAAGTTGTGAATGACATGGAAAATAAAATACAAGAAGAGAAAATCAACATTGAGTTTCTGCTGAAACAAAGTACACATTTACAAACAAAGCTGGATGACCTGGAAAATAGATCTAGGCGCAATAACATTAGGATTTTTGGACTGCCAGAAAATATTGAAGGTAACAATATTACTTCTTTTTTAACAACATGGCTCCCTAAAACTTTAGATTTACCAGAAGCATTCTCTTTTGGTATCGAAAGAGCACATAGATCTATAGCTAATACTACCTCTAACAAAAACTATCCTAGATCAGTTATAGTTAGATTTCTATCATCTTTTGATAAAGAGATGGTTCTTAAATCTGCTTGGGCTAAAGCTCCTGTTAAGTTTAATGAGACAACTGTGCATTTTGACAATGACTATTCTTCCATGGTAATTGCTAAAAAAGTTTTCTGCCACTAATAAGGGAGGTTAAAAGCACAGTTTAAAACATACCTTCTGTTTCCTGCCAAGCTTAAAATCTTCCTTCCTGATGGTCCTAAGGTCTTGATGATTTAGACTCTGCTTTACTGTTTGTCAAAGAAAAAGGATTTTGGATAAAATAGAAGAAATGGAATGGGCTAGTTCTTCATTAAAGAGATTGGCAACTGAAGCTTCCTGGAAGACTTCAGAGAAGAAGAAGAGACTAAAAACAAATGATTTGTTATATGTTTTTTCTCTCTCATCATTTTAGTTCATTATTAATCTTTTTGAATATAGTTCCTGCATTTCCAGAAAGCCACAAATATTTTGGAAAAGATTTAATCAAAGTTATTCTCTATGTGCAAAGAAATGTTTTGTTTCATAACCAGTCAAAATGCCTGAGGATTTAATGGCAGGCTGTGACTCGATTTGTTTTCTTTCTGAAAAAGTAAGGTTAGTAATTTGATACATTTTTTATCTTTATCTTCTTTTTCCTTCTTCTTTTATTATTTTCTTTGTTTAAACAATGACATTCTATTTAGATTATGTAGTGGGTAAAGGGTGGGAAGGGCAGGAAAGAACAGTAATGAAAATATCATTAATAGAATAATAACATATTTATTTCTTGTAAAAGTTTATAAGTTCTTCAAATGCTATTTCTAATTATACTTTCTTGATTATACTGCTTATGCTTGTTTGTAAATAATCTGTCATGCTTTAACTAATAATAATCAGAACTAAATAAGAGTAAATAATATGTTTTATTTTTAACTCTATTAATATAAACAGTAAGTAACATTCCATTGTGTATACTTCTTACAGCTTTCTCTTACATTTTTATTTCTGCCTCACTCCCTTTTATTTTTACTCTCTTTTCTTTTGTTTATTAATATATAGAAATGCTTTTGACTGTGTAGGCACAGTGAATAATAGGATTTGTATGAAAATTGAGTTGGGAGAAGAATGCTGAGTTTTATTGCTTGTTGGTAATTTTGAGTTTAATTTCACTTGCATAGAGGCTGTGATGATCTGTGGAATACATTGTGGAGGTTCTGTCATGTTTAGATGCATTTACACTGCTAAATGAATTTGTCACTAGTTTTTAATAAGTTTCCCACCAAAATGTTAAGAGAGACAATCTGGGATGTGGGCTGTCTTATGCACAATGTCCTTGAGTTACCTCAGAATCTTCAAATCACAGAATTCTCACAGAGAAACTGAAAGCAGATAGTATAAACATTGACAAGGTTATCACACTGACACACCACAGATTCTGGAAAAATACTCTGTTCATAAAATATGTCAGTTATAATGAGTTTAAATGATGTAGTTTCTTGTAGTAAGTAAATGTCTTATTTTAGAAAGCATAAAAAATGAAACATTTATTTAAATGTTTTTGAAAATCTACTTAACAGCAGCATAATAATCTGTGTTAAAAATTTGTGTTCCAAACATATACTTTACTATAACTAATTTAATTCATCTGATTGACAAACATAAATAATCTTATAACTCTATTCTGGAAGAAATGTCATGTGATATATTTTAAAGCAGTAGGTTAGCATGATTGTAAAATCTGGTTACCAATATGTGTTTGCTGTGCATTATTTTGTATAAAGCAGACAGATTTATTCTAGGGACAGCAAGTAGGATAGTGCTCTATAAAGACACAACTCAGTGAGATCAGATATATATATATATATATATATATATGTGTGTGTGTGTGTGTGTGTGTGTGTGTGTGTGTGTGTGTGTGTGTGTGTGTGTGTGTGTGTGTGTGTATGTGTGTGTGTGTGAGTGTGATGGCTTCTCTTCTGAGAATCTGCATAACTATCCAATATGATTTATAATAATTTTTATGAAAACAATATTTTACTCTAGTGACAAAATGAATGTTTGCCACAAGTTTTAATAAGTTTCCCCAAAATGTTAAGGAGATAATCTGGGATGTGGGCTGTCTCATGCACAGTGTCCATGAGTTTTCTCAGAAGCTTCACTCACAGAATTTTCACAGAGAAACTGAAAGCAGTTAGTATAAACATTGACAAGGTTATCACACTGACACACCACAGATTTAGCAAAAATACTCTATTCATAAAATGTGTCAGTTATGATGAGTTTAGATGATGTAGTTTCTTGTAGCAAGTAAATATCTTATTTTAGAAGGCATAGAAAATGAAACATTTATTTAAATGTTTTTGAAAATCTACTTAACAGTAGCATAATAATCTGTGTTAAAAACTTGTGTCCCAAACATATACTTTACTATAACTCATTTAATTCATCTGATTGACAAGCATAAATAATCTTATAACTCTATTCTGGAAGAAATGTCATGTGATATATTTTAAAGCAGTAGGTTAGCATGATTGTAAAATCTGGTTACTAATATGTGTTTGCTGTGCATTATTTTGTATAAAGCAGACAGATTTATTCTAGGGACAACAAGTAGGATAGTGCTCTACAAAGACACAACTCAGTGAGATCAGATATATATATATATATATATGTGTATGTGTGTGTGTGTGTGTGTGTGTGTGTGTGTGTGTGTGTGTGTGTGTGTGTGTGTGTGTGTGTGTGTATGTATGTATATATGTGTATGTGTATATGTATGTGTGTGTGTGTGTGTGTGTGTGTGTGTGTGTGTGTGTGTGTGTGTGTGTGTGGGTATGTGTGTGTGTATATGTGTGTGTGTATATGTATGTGTGTGTGTCTGTGTTTATGTGTGTGATGGCTTTTATTTTTAGGTAATAACACAGGTGTTTCTGAGAATCTGCATAACTATGCAATATGATTTATAATAATTTTTATGAATACAATATTTTACTCTATTGACAATAATGAGTTTAAGTAAATACTCATATACAAACAATTCAAGATTTTTTTTTGGAAGCTGTTGATAGAATTCACATGACAGAAAATAGATGCATCTTAATGCATGTAATGTCTGAATCATATTAGCCAAAGTTTTTGATTTAAATGAATGTTAGAACATAATTTTCTCTCCTCTTGATTTCTAACATTAAGATTATTTGAATGCTATTAGAATACAAGTGTTATATATTACATAGATCTATATAATAGTATGAACAGTTTAAAAAAAAAAAAAAAGTTTATTTTAGTTTATATGATGCTGTTTTACCAAATGTGTAGTTTTGTCTTGATAGATAATTGAATTGAAAGCTGTTAACCTCAGTTAAATATAACTAGTATTAAATTGATAAGGTGGTAGCTGAGGTACTGCTGCTTAGGGTACGGGGTTAACTTGGTAGTAAATACTGCTCTAAGTTGGAGTTTTCAACTCAGGCGGGATGCAAGGTTTAATCCTTACATTATTTTCACTTGTTCATTGTTATATGTATATAGTTTTGACATCCACAATATATTTTGTACACTCATTGTCACTACAAACAAATTGAATCCTATACAAAATCCCATAAGAGATTTAATAAATACAGCTATATTTAAAGGTACACCTAAAAGAGGAGATGTAACATTATTTATCTTGTTATTTGTTATTTCGATCATAAGATTCTTGAGTTTTAAAAATGCCAAATGACATCTTTAAAAGGAATTTCTTTAAACATTAATGGATTGAATAATCCGTGTAAAGGGCAAGCCTAATAAGATACATTAATCTACACAAGGCCAATCTAGTCTTCCTGCAAGAAACCCATCTCTTGAAAAGATATTGATAAACTAGCCACTAATAAGTATACAGTATTGGTTAGTTCAGAGCACACTCAGAAAAAAAAGAATTGGCTATTTTGTATGCCCATTCCTAAAACCATTAAGTCTTATCAGGATGACAAAGGAATGTTTTGTATGGTTACAATACAAATTAATGGGAAGACTTACACTTTAATTAACGTATATTGGATACCTGGAATTGGTATTAATACAGTGAAACATCATATTGATAAGATCATATCATTCTCTGTAGGGATATTATTTTAGCTGGTGATTTTAATTGTATACTACATGAAAGTGATACTACCACTATAAAGAAAAGAAGAATTACATCTAATGCAAAACATTTAAATGATTTTGCTAATTCTTATCATTTGAATGATATTAATAATCAGATAGAGTCAAAATCATTACCATACACCTTTTTTTCTAACAGATACAAAACTTATTCAAAAATAGATAGGGTCTTTATTTCTAACCAGATGGTAACAGATTTAATTAATTCCAAAATCATTTCATGTCCTATATCTGATCATAACTCAATTGTTTTGAATTAATGATAAAAATACTCATAATGTTCAGATCAAAGGATACCAGCATACTTAACTCAGCTAAAAGACTATAAAGAATATATACTTTCAGAAGTACAACATTTTCTAGACATAAATAATACTCCTGAAGTCTCCATTGTCTATGTTTGGGATGCCTTAAAATCATATCTATATGGACAAAGTATCAGATGGTATAATAACAAAAGGAAATCTTGGGATAAGGAATTGTTAGATATTCAAAGTAAACTAGACTCTTATAAACATAATAATAAAGAAAATATTATGGACAAGAAAGTTATTGAAGAAATAAACAAACTAAATGAGAAATGCAAAGAAATTTTAACTCATAAAGTTAAAATAACTTTAGAAAATACAAGTTTTGTATTATTCAATAAGCCCCAAATACTTACACAGACTTAAAAATAAAACAAAAAGATTGAATAAACAAAACCATATCAAAGAAATCTTTTCTCTAAGGAAAAAGAAGAATGTTTCTAGTATACCAGAAATACTGGATGAATTTAGAAATCACTTTCACAAGATTAACCATAACAACATTAACATGGAACCTAAAGATAAAATAAAGGAGTTTATAACCACAAACATGAATAAAAGCAATAAACAACAGATTTCATATACAGAAGTTATTACACAAATAAATAAGCTTAAATCAAACAAAGCACCGGGTAATGATGGTATTATACCAGAGTTATATAAAATCCTTTCTAAAACTACATATTCATTAATACATAAGGTTTTTATTCTGGCCCAAACTGAGTTAATAACCCCCCATCTTGGCAATATACATTTATTTCACCAATTTTAAAACCTAATAAAGATCCAACTAGATGTTCTTCATATCGACCCATCTCATTACTTAATGTTGATTATAAAATGTTTATGAGTATTTTTGCTGATAGATTGAAGACAATTATCCCGGCATTATAGACATAGATCAGGCGGGCTTCATTGTAAATAGACATACTTTTGATAATATAAGAAGAACTTTAACATTAATTGATTTTGCAAATAGGAAAAAGAAAAGATTTAACACTTATTAGTCTTGATATAGGTTCAGCATTTGATTCAGTAAGTTGGGACTATCTGTTTACCTTACTGAAATGCACAAATTTCTCTGATGCATTTGTAAATTTAATTGAGCATTTATACAAAGGAGCTGGCTTATATTAAGGTAGGAACATATGTTTCACAAAAATACCCATTCTTAAGGTACAAAGCAAGGATGTCCACTTTCTCCACTATTATTCACTTTAGTAATGGAGCCTTGGGCTAATTTGATTAGAAACAGTACTGACACAGAGGGTTTTGAAATAGAAGAAAATACAACATCAAAAATTCAACTTTTTGCAGATGATGTTCTAATTACATCAGCAGGATCTAATTCTTCTATGCAGTCTTTATTTGATAAAATGATGAATTTTAAAAGTATTTCTGGTTTAATATTCAATGAAGAAAAACTAAAATACTACCTATATATACACGAAAAATACTCTCATTAGTGATTTTACTACATATGTACCAACTCAGGTCAGATAACTTATTTAGGTATAATACTATCTAAAGATATTAAATCTATTATATATAATAACTATAATACCTGTTTTCTTAATATACAAAATCTTTTTAATACCTGGAATAATATGTTTTTTACTATGGAGGAGAGACTTACAATTATTAAAATGATAATATTCCCCAAGATTTTAGACTTAATACAATCAATAATACTTTCACCTACAAAAATAACTATCAAGAAACTGAATACACTAATGTTAAATTTCTTATGGGCACCTAATAGACCTAGGATTGCATTAAAGAAACATACTAATAGCTGGTCTCAAGGGATTTCTTTTCCAGACTTTAATTTATATATTATCTCTTCTATTAAAAGTTATTACTTTATTAATAGATCGGTCATATGTCGCAAAATGGAAAGATTATTGGGAGCTAATTAGTATGCACTTCATGAAAATCTCCTTAACACATAAAAATATGATTATAAATAACTCCATGTTGTGGTTGCTAAAGGAATTTTGTACTTCACCTATTACACCTAAACATATGGTCTGTTACCCATTAAATATTATTATTAGTTATCGTAACTTTATATTCATGCACCCTAAGTATAGGGAATGGAATTTTATTATTCCTATAATTTATACTCAGGGTATGCTTATGTCATCTACTTCTGAAGGAGCTCATTTAGCTATAGATAATAATCTAAAGTACTGGTATCAGCTGATATCTGATAATAAAGTTAAAATCTAGATTTCTTAAAACAAGAATTTGATCTAAGAGAAACTTGCTGGTTAGAGGTTCAGATCTTTAGACAACATCTCATTGATAGAATAGATCTAATGTCTATAACAGTTAACTGGAACATCTTAGAACTAATTCTGAGATGGTTAGTTGACAAACCTATATTTTTCCACCAAGGTAGGTGGTAATATCAAAACCCTGGTGGAATTTGGTAAAATCAAAAAGCGGAAACAACAAGCAGAATCACAACTACAGTGCCTAAAACATGTGGAAGGTGTTTATACTGTCCTATATTTTTAGATGGTAATGATACCATTCCTGGGTAATTCAATGAAACCACATTTTTTAAAAATGGTAACTGTTGGTCAAATAAGTTAGGTATACATTGCCTTATGTAGCATGCCCATCTTTTTACATGGTGAATGGAAAAATATTGAAAAAACAGGATATCTGAGAACATCTTTATGATATCAAAAATGAAAAAACACTAATGCTTTATATAAAGCTGGTACTTTGTGTAAGAACTTTAGAGGTGTATGTCAAGTTTGGTATGCCAGTTTGTCAAAGTTGACATGGGGAAAGATTAGCAAAATATACTGTATAAAAAAGGTTGATGTGGCAGCTTAGATTGTGGTGGCCAATTACACTGAGCATAAATGAACATATCTCTATAATGCCTATATTGAAGGAAAGGCAGATTAGTTTAAGGATGTGTATTACTTTTACTGTATTCATTAATCATTCATATATATGATTTTATATATCATACATATATATATACTTATACAAATACATAATGCAATTTTAACAATAATTCTGTAGAACTTTTTTAACAAATGTATTGATAGGGGCTACATTTAATATATACAAAAGAATGTTTTTATCTATACTTTGGTTCTTTAACAAATGAATATATAGAATTAATTAGTATTCACTATTTTAATGTAATTATTCATAGGAAGTGTCATCTGATGATAGGCATTGGTTAATTGTGTACCAATATTTAAAAGTGTTGACTAAAATTGTGGAGTTTAGGTTAATTTTTCTAGGAAGTCATTCAGTTTGATGAAGCGTTTAGCTCTGTGTATATTCTATCCAATAAATTTATTTCTGTGGACTACATGATACTTATTGCTCTCATTTTAGTTTTTTGGTTGGATTCTGAGTGCATTTTACACCGTTTTTTGGATTTATTATAGACTGGTAGACTGAGCATGCATCATCTTTATCTTTTTTCCTTCTTCTTTTATTATTTTCTTTGTTTAAACAATGACATTCTATTTAGATTATGTAGTGGGTAAAGGGTGGGGAAGGGCAGGGAAAGAACAGTAATGAAAATATCATTAATAGAATAATAACATATTTATTTCTTGTAAAAGTTTATAAGTTCTTCAAATGCTATTTCTAATTATACTTTCTTGATTATACTGCTTATGCTTGTTTGTAAATAATCTGTCATGCTTTAACTAATAATAATCAGAACTAAATAAGAGTAAATAATATGTTTTATTTTTAACTCTATTAATATAAACAGTAAGTAACATTCCATTGTGTATACTTCTTACAGCTTTCTCTTACATTTTTTTATTTCTGCCTCACTCCCTTTTATTTTTTACTCTCTTTTTCTTTTCTTTATTAATATATAGAAATGCTTTTGACTGTGTAGGCACAGTGAATAATAGGATTTGTATGAAAATTGAGTTGGGAGAAGAATGCTGAGTTTTATTGCTTGTTGGTAATTTTGAGTTTAATTTCACTTGCATAGAGGCTGTGATGATCTGTGGAATACATTGTGGAGGTTCTGTCATGTTTAGATGCATTTACACTGCTAAATGAATTTGTCACTAGTTTTTAATAAGTTTCCCACCAAAATGTTAAGAGAGACAATCTGGGATGTGGGCTGTCTTATGCACAATGTCCTTGAGTTACCTCAGAATCTTCAAATCACAGAATTCTCACAGAGAAACTGAAAGCAGATAGTATAAACATTGACAAGGTTATCACACTGACACACCACAGATTCTGGAAAAATACTCTGTTCATAAAATATGTCAGTTATAATGAGTTTAAATGATGTAGTTTCTTGTAGTAAGTAAATGTCTTATTTTAGAAAGCATAAAAATGAAACATTTATTTAAATGTTTTTGAAAATCTACTTAACAGCAGCATAATAATCTGTGTTAAAAATTTGTGTTCCAAACATATACTTTACTATAACTAATTTAATTCATCTGATTGACAAACATAAATAATCTTATAACTCTATTCTGGAAGAAATGTCATGTGATATATTTTAAAGCAGTAGGTTAGCATGATTGTAAAATCTGGTTACCAATATGTGTTTGCTGTGCATTATTTTGTATAAAGCAGACAGATTTATTCTAGGGACAGCAAGTAGGATAGTGCTCTATAAAGACACAACTCAGTGAGATCAGATATATATATATATATATATATATATATGTGTGTGTGTGTGTGTGTGTGTGTGTGTGTGTGTGTGTGTGTGTGTGTGTGTGTGTGTGTGTGTATGTGTGTGTGTGTGTGAGTGTGATGGCTTTTTTTCTGAGAATCTGCATAACTATCCAATATGATTTATAATAATTTCTATGAATACAATATTTTACTCTAGTGACAAAATGAATGTTTGCCACAAGTTTTAATAAGTTTCCCGCCAAAATGTTAAGGGAGATAATCTGGGATGTGGGCTGTCTCATGCACAGTGTCCATGAGTTTTCTCAGAAGCTTCACTCACAGAATTTTCACAGAGAAACTGAAAGCAGTTAGTATAAACATTGACAAGGTTATCACACTGACACACCACAGATTTAGCAAAAATACTCTATTCATAAAATGTGTCAGTTATGATGAGTTTAGATGATGTAGTTTCTTGTAGCAAGTAAATATCTTATTTTAGAAGGCATAGAAAATGAAACATTTATTTAAATGTTTTTGAAAATCTACTTAACAGTAGCATAATAATCTGTGTTAAAAACTTGTGTCCCAAACATATACTTTACTATAACTCATTTAATTCATCTGATTGACAAGCATAAATAATCTTATAACTCTATTCTGGAAGAAATGTCATGTGATATATTTTAAAGCAGTAGGTTAGCATGATTGTAAAATCTGGTTACTAATATGTGTTTGCTGTGCATTATTTTGTATAAAGCAGACAGATTTATTCTAGGGACAGCAAGTAGGATAGTGCTCTACAAAGACACAACTCAGTGAGATCAGATATATATATATATATATATATGTGTATGTGTGTGTGTGTGTGTGTGTGTGTGTGTGTGTGTGTGTGTGTGTGTGTGTGTGTGTGTGTGTGTGTATGTATGTATATATGTGTATGTGTATATGTATGTGTGTGTGTGTGTGTGTGTGTGTGTGTGTGTGTGTGTGTGTGTGTGTGTGGGTATGTGTGTGTGTGTATATGTGTGTATATGTAAGTGTGTGTGTCTGTGTTTATGTGTGTGATGGCTTTTATTTTTAGGTAATAACACAGGTGTTTCTGAGAATCTGCATAACTATGCAATATGATTTATAATAATTTTTATGAATACAATATTTTACTCTATTGACAATAATGAGTTTAAGTAAATACTCATATACAAACAATTCAAGATTTTTTTGGAAGCTGTTGATAGAATTCACATGACAGAAAATAGATGCATCTTAATGCATGTAATGTCTGAATCATATTAGCCAAAGTTTTTGATTTAAATGAATGTTAGAACATAATTTTCTCTCCTCTTGATTTCTAACATTAAGATTATTTGAATGCTATTAGAATACAAGTGTTATATATTACATAGATCTATATAATAGTATGAACAGTTTAAAAAAAAAAAAAAAGTTTATTTTAGTTTATATGATGCTGTTTTACCAAATGTGTAGTTTTGTCTTGATAGATAATTGAATTGAAAACGGTTAACCTCAGTTAAATATAACTAGTATTAAATTGATAAGGTGGTAGCTGAGGTACAGCTGCTTAGGGTAGGGGTTAACTTGAGTAGTAAATACTGCTCTAAGTTGGAGTTTTCAACTCAGGCGGGATGCAAGGTTTAATCCTTACATTATTTTCACTTGTTCATTGTTATATGTATATAGTTTTGACATCCACAATATATTTTGTACACTCATTGTCACTACAAACAAAATTGAATCCTATACAAAATCCCATAAGAGATTTAATAAATACAGCTATATTTAAAGGTACACCTAAAAGAGGAGATGTAACATTATTTATCTTGTTATTTGTTATTTCGATCATAAGATTCTTGAGTTTTAAAAATGCCAAATGACATCTTTAAAAGGAATTTCTTTAAACATTAATGGATTGAATAATCCGTGTAAAAGGGCAAGCCTAATAAGATACATTAATCTACACAAGGCCAATCTAGTCTTCCTGCAAGAAACCCATCTCTTGAAAAAAGATATTGATAAACTAGCCACTAATAAGTATACAGTATTGGTTAGTTCAGAGCACACTCAGAAAAAAAGAGGAGTGGCTATTTTGTATGCCCATTCCTAAAACCATTAAGTCTTATCAGGATGACAAAGGAATGTTTTGTATGGTTACAATACAAATTAATGGGAAGACTTACACTTTAATTAACGTATATTGGATACCTGGAATTGGTATTAATACAGTGAAACATCATATTGATAAGATCATATCATTCTCTGTAGGGGATATTATTTTAGCTGGTGATTTTAATTGTATACTACATGAAAGTGATACTACCACTATAAAGAAAAGAAGAATTACATCTAATGCAAAACATTTAAATGATTTTGCTAATTCTTATCATTTGAATGATATTAATAATCAGATAGAGTCAAAATCATTACCATACACCTTTTTTCTAACAGATACAAAACTTATTCAAAAATAGATAGGGTCTTTATTTCTAACCAGATGGTAACAGATTTAATTAATTCCAAAATCATTTCATGTCCTATATCTGATCATAACTCAATTGTTTTGAATTAATGATAAAAATACTCATAATGTTCAGATCAAAAGGATACCAGCATACTTAACTCAGCTAAAAGACTATAAAGAATATATACTTTCAGAAGTACAACATTTTCTAGACATAAATAATACTCCTGAAGTCTCCATTGTCTATGTTTGGGATGCCTTAAAATCATATCTATATGGACAAAGTATCAGATGGTATAATAACAAAAGGAAATCTTGGGATAAGGAATTGTTAGATATTCAAAGTAAACTAGACTCTTATAAACATAATAATAAAGAAAATATTATGGACAAGAAAGTTATTGAAGAAATAAACAAACTAAATGAGAAATGCAAAGAAATTTTAACTCATAAAGTTAAAATAACTTTAGAGAAATACAAGTTTTTGTATTATTCAATAAGCCCCAAATACTTACACAGACTTAAAAATAAAACAAAAAGATTGAATAAACAAAACCATATCAAAGAAATCTTTTCTCTAAGGAAAAAGAAGAATGTTTCTAGTATACCAGAAATACTGGATGAATTTAGAAATCACTTTCACAAGATTAACCATAACAACATTAACATGGAACCTAAAGATAAAATAAAGGAGTTTATAACCACAAACATGAATAAAAAGCTTAATAAACAACAGATTTCATATACAGAAGTTATTACACAAATAAATAAGCTTAAATCAAACAAAGCACCGGGTAATGATGGTATTATACCAGAGTTATATAAAATCCTTTCTAAAACTACATATTCATTAATACATAAGGTTTTTATTCTGGCCCAAACTGAGTTAATAACCCCCCCATCTTGGCAATATACATTTATTTCACCAATTTTAAAACCTAATAAAGATCCAACTAGATGTTCTTCATATCGACCCATCTCATTACTTAATGTTGATTATAAAATGTTTATGAGTATTTTTGCTGATAGATTGAAGACAATTATCCCGGCATTATAGACATAGATCAGACGGGCTTCATTGTAAATAGACATACTTTTGATAATATAAGAAGAACTTTAACATTAATTGATTTTGCAAATAGGAAAAAGAAAGATTTAACACTTATTAGTCTTGATATAGGTTCAGCATTTGATTCAGTAAGTTGGGACTATCTGTTTACCTTACTGAAATGCACAAATTTCTCTGATGCATTTGTAAATTTAATTGAGCATTTATACAAAGGAGCTGGCTTATATTAAGGTAGGAACATATGTTTCACAAAAATACCCATTCTTAAAGGTACAAAGCAAGGATGTCCACTTTCTCCACTATTATTCACTTTAGTAATGGAGCCTTGGGCTAATTTGATTAGAAACAGTACTGACACAGAGGGTTTTGAAATAGAAGAAAATACAACATCAAAATTCAACTTTTGCAGATGATGTTCTAATTACATCAGCAGGATCTAATTCTTCTATGCAGTCTTTATTTGATAAAATGATGAATTTTAAAAGTATTTCTGGTTTAATATTCAATGAAGAAAAACTAAAATACTACCTATATATACGAAAAATACTCTCATTAGTGATTTTACTAAATATGTACCCAACTCAGGTCAGATAACTTATTTAGGTATAATACTATCTAAAGATATTAAATCTATTATATATAATAACTATAATACCTGTTTTCTTAATATACAAAATCTTTTTAATACCTGGAATAATATGTTTTTACTATGGAGGAGAGACTTACAATTATTAAAATGATAATATTCCCCAAGATTTTAGACTTAATACAATCAATAATACTTTCACCTACAAAATAACTATCAAGAAACTGAATACACTAATGTTAAATTTCTTATGGGCACCTAATAGACCTAGGATTGCATTAAAGAAACATACTAATAGCTGGTCTCAAGGGGTATTTCTTTTCCAGACTTTAATTTATATATTATCTCTTCTATTATAAAAGTTATTACTTTATTAATAGATCGGTCATATGTCAAAATGGAAAGATTATTGGGAGCTAATTAGTATGCACTTCATGAAAATCTCCTTAACACATAAAAATATGATTATAAATAACTCCATGTTGTGGTTGCTAAAGGAATTTTGTACTTCACCTATTACACCTAAACATATGGTCTGTTACCCATTAAATATTATTATTAGTTATCGTAACTTTATATTCATGCACCCTAAGTATAGGGAATGGAATTTTATTGTATTCCTATAATTTATACTCAGGGTATGCTTATGTCATCTACTTCTGAAGGAGCTCATTTAGCTATAGATAATAATCTAAAGTACTGGTATCAGCTGATATCTGATAATAAAGTTAAAAATCTAGATTTCTTAAAACAAGAATTTGATCTAAGAGAAACTTGCTGGTTAGAGGTTCAGATCTTTAGACAACATCTCATTGATAGAATAGATCTAATGTCTATAACAGTTAAAGAATCTATTCCAAAACTGATTGATTACTTGATAATAAATTTACAGCATAAAGTTTCTGATAAAGGTAAACTTTCATATATACATAAAATTATCAGACAAGAAACTTTTTACAATGTAGATTCATACTGGAATTATTTCACCTCTATTAATGGGGACCCACCAACTCAACAAGATAAACAATATATATTGGAATCTGCTTATAGAACTACATCTTCCATTGTCTGGAGACTTTATACATGGACATTTTAACATAGATCTTTTATACACCTTTGATGATGAATAAAATTAATAATAAAGATAATCTATGTAAGAGATGTAATGTAGAAATTAATGCTGACTGGGCTCATATGTTTTATGACTGTATGAAGTTGAAAGAATACTGGAAGTCAATTAATGAATTTTTGCAGGCTCTTTTTACAGATAATTTCATTATTTCTAAGTCTCTTATTTTATTCAACACACCTGTACCTCAATGTGTTAAAAGATTAAGCTTCCCTTGTTATGGTCTATCCTAGCAGTGGCTAGGAAAATAATAACTAGAAATTGGATTTCAGATACACCTCCTTCGTTCAATGAATTTAAAAATGTTATGAATATAATGTGTCATATGGAAATAAGCACAATTAGAATGAGAACAACTAGAAAAACATCACATTTTATTGTATGGGATAATTTACAAAATTTGTTAAAAAAATTCTAATTTCAATAGCACAGTATTTTAGTTTAATTAATTGATCTGATTGTAGTGGATGTCTTTGTAAATACTTTAGTTGTTTTGTTGAATATTATAATAATACCTATTTTTAATTATTTGTATAAAATTGTTATGATATTTCTCTTATATGTTAAAACAATAAACTTGTTTTGAAAAAAAAAAAAAAGAATCCTAGTCTGAGACAGAAGATACTGGGATAATAGTGTGTGTGTGTGTGTGTGTGTGTGTGTGTGTGTGTGTGTGTGTGTGTGTGTGTGTGTGTGTGTGTGTGTGTGTGTGTGTGTGTGTGCATACACCATTATGCAACTGTGTGGAGGAGTCATGGTAGTCAGTCGGGATGGTAAACAGCTGCTGTGAAATGATGGTTGTCTTTTTCAATTCCACTATGAGTGAACACTATTCATCCTGCTGAGAATCAGAATGGCCAAACTACCCCCCCAAAAAAAAATTGACACTGCAGTGCAGCATAAGTGGGCTGCTGCACACCTGAGTGTGCAGTCCTATAAGTTAAATGTTAAAGCAAATCCCCATCAGCTTCAGTTGGTGGTGCTTAACTGGTTGTTAAAGATCTCATGACACCTATTAGAAAGAGATGGGGTCCTTTACTAAAGATAATATTTACAGTATTTACATATGATATAATATTTACAATTATTTATGTTATTTTACTTTTCTTTTTCCATTTGCATAACCATTATGCATACATTTTTTTTATTTTCATTCATTTTCTGACCCCCACCTTTTTTCCATAACCATCATTTTATTTTTTCAATATATCAGCCCAAATCCATTTCCCATTAAACTTTAATTCTTTTATTCTTTCATTCCATATAGTCTATGTTATATAAACTATCCTCCTAATTTTCTAACATGTATCTTTTCTTTATTATTACATATAACCATATTCCAACATTTCCATGCTTATATTTTTCATTTGTTTAATATTTTCCAGACATTCTCTTGACATAATTTTCCCATAACTGCTTTACCCTTTCACATTTTAAAAAGCATGTTCTGTTATTTCAACTTCACCATAATTATTACATATTCTTTCCTCTGTTTTTATATATGGCATGTTCGCTTTCACTGGCAACTTTTTTATGGATAATATCCACAGAAAATATCTACATTCGATAAGTTTTTTAGACCAGTCCAATCTTGTTTCTATGGCTTTTACTTTTTCTTCCTCTAACTTTCCCATGAAAAACACAGTAATATTTATTCATTATATTTAAAAACAAAATGAAAACTCCAGCAAAGCTACAACTTCCACTGAGTGACCTCCCAAACCTCTTGTATTAGAGGCATATATGATATATGCTAATAATCCTTATGAACATCAGGTGTTTCAGCTAATTGGTGATTCTGAATGGCCATGACTTGTTTCATCGTTTTAATGGACAATTTCAGGCCAATAAAACCAAACCCCACTAGCTGTGGATTATTGGCCTGAATATGCATACCCACAGTTAGCGGGGTTTGACTTTATTGGCCTGAAATTGTCCATTAAAATGATGAAACAAGTCATGGGCATTCAGAATCACCAATTAGCTGAAACACCCAATGTTCATAAAGATCATTTGCATATATCCCATGTGCCTCTAATACAAGAGGTTTGGGATGTATGTCACTCAGTGGAAGTTCTAGCTTTGCTGGAGTTTTCATTTTGTTTTTACTGATTGTTTTTTCAGTGACCTTCTCACTCATTGTTTTAGTTTATTCATTATATTTCAATACCATTCTTTTCTATTATGTTCTATGTCACTTATCTTTATTTTCCATAATATATATGTTTCTTGAAAAACTTTATTTACTTATTTATACCTTCTTTCCCTCTTTTAAATTTACTCATCAAACACAGTTTTTCTTCTATTTTTCTTTCATTATTGAACTTATTATCTTATCCTCTTTTTGACCATGTTAACACCTTAAATAAGTTCAAAGAAGCTACAAAGACAACTGGGTTTATCAAACCTATCCCCTTCCCTTTCTTTAATGTACAATACACTTGTCTTCACAGGATTCAACCTGGACTCCAATATAAATAAAACTATAATCAATATTAGTTCCTTTTCATATTCTATAGGAATCATATATACACTTGATAAATAAGCTGTTTTTCTTAGTAGTACTGTGTTTATTAAATATATTTCTTTCTGTACAATTTATACATTTTCCAAAATAAACATGCATTTCTTACCTTACAAATTATATCTTCCCTTTGCTGCATTCTGACTATATTCTTAAAAACCTTTATACCTAATATTTATATTTCTCACATATTAACCATAAAATTTTGTATTTCACTTAGCATTCCTATACTCTTACTTTCCTATAACATCTAAATATTGATTAAGTTGATTAATGACTACTTCCATTCAGTCTTTAGTATTTGTCATTAAAACAATATCATCCACATAAGAGAACATAATTGGTACTTTAATCACTTCAATAGTCATATATTCTGCTACTGCTAATGAAGTGTTGACCCTACTAAGCACTGCATTCATAAATAATGCAAATATACTACTACTTGATGGACAAACTTGTTTTATCCCACTCTTTATATCCATATCTTGACTTAACTTCCATTCACTACCAGTTTTACTTTATTTTTTCATATGCCAACATAAATACTTTTACTACCTTCTCACTTATATTATTCTCTCTCAATATATCTGATAACATATCATGTTGCATACTGCCAAATGCCTTACTCAAATCACCTAACATAATTATAACATCTAAACTCCTGTTTATTATATAATCTGTAATCTCTCTTATTATCTTTAGTAGTTCCTGATTTCTTTTTCCCTTTTTTTCAAACATGGTTTCTTCTAATATTTAATTTAATCTCATCTCCAATCTCTTTTCTGTTATTTTCAAGAAAATGTTATCATCTGAATTATTTAAAATTATTGGTCTCAAATTTTTTATATCTTCTTTTTCAACCTCTTTTACAATATAAATTTCATAACTATGATACATAATTTTTCTTGTCTAAACCCTTCCTCTAACCATTCATTTAATACTTCCACAAAACACTTCTTCTGCCAGTCCAACATGTCTCTATACATGTAATATTCTATTCCATTCTATCCAATTGCATTGATGATTATATAGTAACCATTCTTAATACATTGTTCAATTCATCCAATATAACTCATTTTTCTAAATCCTCACTATTGTTTTGTTAATTTGTAAAGTTTCCATTTTTGCTTTCTAGCTATCTTATGTATCATAAAAGTTTTTTTCTATACAATACTTCATTACATTCATTATTTCTTGTTGACTATTGACATTTTCTTGTTTCTTAAATTTCTTATTATTCTTTTATCCTCTACTATTTTATTTAAATAAGGTGCTACCTTTTCTTTTTTCCTTTGCAAAAAAAATTTGTTTAAACAGCTTTTAAATCTTTTCTTGATTCATTTCATATATTTCCTTTTCCCTCTCAAAAATTCTCCTTATTTATTACTAAATACCTAAAAGCATATTAACTTGCTTCTTTATATTTGTTCTTCTAGTTTTTTTTTCATTTTGAATTTTGACATTCCAAAAAGCATTCCTTACATTTTAAAACTTACCCAAGATGTCCATTTCTTATAAAATCCTTTCATGCCTATATGATCTTTCCATAATTGCCTAACTCTTACTATTCCCTCCTTATCTAAATCTTTCTCATGTAATCTTTTAATACGTTTGTCTATTTTATATATCTTTTTTCTTGAATCTCTATCTATATTGCCAAATGATCTGAAAATCCTGTAATTCCTATATCTTCTTGCATAAATTTCATGCTTTTTGAAAATTTTAAAATTATTCCTTTTGTAGATCCACTGTTTATTATATATATATATATATATATATATATATATATATATATATATATATATCAAACCTTACACTTTTATTTTTGTGACATAATGTTTGCATCCCCAATCTCTTTTCTTCTTTTTCTTAAATCACAATTAAAATCACCCATTAATATTATATCCATATTACACTTACATAGTTTAATATTTTTTAAACATCTCTTCTGTCTCTTTCTTAGTCACATATGTGCGGGTCTACTTTCACAAATTGAAGAAAAACTTCATTGAATGGCTATTACCGGAACAGTAATCCCCAAGCATCACTTTTATTGAAGAATGAAATCATTGTACAAAAAACAACTAACTACATATACCAAATATGAGATCATACTACAGTGGGGAAAATGGCAATTTTTAAAAGGTTTTGTTTAGTTTACCTTATACACTGTGGTATTTCCATAATTGGCCATCTATTCCCTTTAAATGATTTTTTTTATGATGATTTCACTCTTCAGTGAAAGTGATGTTTGTGAATTACTGCTTGTGGAATAACCAGTTGATTAAGTTTTTCTTTGATGTGTGAACATAAACCCCATATGTGCAAACTGCTATAATTCCATAAACTTGCTTTCTCAATCTCACTTCTATGAGTGTTACACTACTCAATATTATAGAAGAAACATCCAATTTTTATTGGACTTTTACATAATATTCCTGTACCTGGGTGTGTTTTCTCCCCTATGCTCCAAATAATCTCACCTCTCCATAACTTTTTTATTTGTAAATTGTCCTTTTCTGCTACAATTCTTATATCATTTATAACAATATCCATATCAAGATTCATGCACCATTGTAATATGGGTCTATGTTGGCTTACTAAAAATAAAAAAATGGGAATGGCTAAACAGTGAATGGTAAACAATGAATGCAAACATTACCGAACAACAACTTCTACAAAAATAAATGCATGAAATGGCCATAGTCAGCCAGCATCACAAACACAACCAACCAAGGTGGAGGCTTCACCCTCCCATGCCCCCCAGTGTAGAAAGCTGACCCCCACACACACACCCAACTATATATACCAACTCTAAGATCACACTACAGTAGGGAATATTGCAAATGTATAATGTTTCCTTTCACTTACCTTATGTGTCATGTTACTTCCTGGTCATCAGTAAAACATGGCCATTCAATATATTTATTTTCATAGAAGTCATTGTTCAGTAATGTTTGCATTCATTGTTTACCATCCTCGGTTTAGCAGTTTGCCTTTTTTTATTTTCAGTAAGAGAAAATAGACTCTTCCAATACACCTATTCTTCTTTTTATTTTCTTTATACTATTCACATTTATTGTTAAAACTCTCAGGTCTTATTTTAAGAATTTCTCTTACCTTTTTTCTATCCTTTGCCTTTTTTATTCTCTTTCATACCAAATCTTTTAAACTTTCTCTTTCTTTCATACTTTTTTAACCAAGAGTTTTTTCTTCCCTTATTCACACTCCAACTAATCTCTTCATCAGTTGTTTCCATCATTACTACATGCCCTTTTTTTCTATCATTTTTATATTCTACTTCTCTGTCGTCTAACATCCTTTTATTATCTATCATGGTCTGCTTTTCACTATTTTTTGCTCCTTATCTTAGTCTCTATCCTGTTCCTCCTTATATTCTACTATCTATTTCCTACAGTCCATCCATAATGACCTGTTTTTTTCACATTTAAAGCACGTCAATTCACATCTTTTTGAGTCATGCCCCAGTTTGTTAGAAATATAGCATTCCCTTTTGTCACAATTGTTGATTAAATTATAATTTTTTCAATAAAAAAAAACAATTTTTTTGTTGTCCCCCAATATTTCACCGTACCTTTATTTCCTTCTACATTTATAATCCTTGGTATATCTATTCATTTTTCATTCTCCAATTTCAACACTACACTCCTAACCCCCAGTCTATCAACACCTCTTATCATAGGGTTTTGTACTATCCATAACATCTTTATATGTAGTCTTTAATTAGTTTTCCTACTGATTCTTTTTCTATCTCAGTTTGAACCTGTACAAAAATGTTCTTTTTTGTCTCTCTATGCTTGTAAAACATAACATTTCCATGGATTACAGTTTTTTTTGTTCATATTGCTTCAACATTTTCTCCATATACTGTCCTGTTTCAAATATAATGTCACAGATAGTATCTCTATTAATATGAATAAATGCTCTTATTTAACCTTTTCAGTGGTATTCACAATGATGTTATTATATTATCCCAAATATCATACCTGTCCATCTCTTTATCTACTTTGCTACGTATTTTTACAAGGTGCTTCTTTCTTCTTAATTCCATCTTCATATCTTTTTTTTGTTTCTCCCAGTTTTATTGACTCTGCATAGTTTTCTTTTTCCCTTGTCACTTCCTCTACTTCTTCTTCTTGAATCCTGTCCATAATGTCTCCCCCACAAAATTGCCTTCTCACTGTCTGCCTCATTCTGGTTTATCAGGTCCTGAAGATAAGCATCTTGCAACCCTATTGATTGGAGGGTTGTAATAGTACACCCATTCTGCACCTCGCTCTTCCCTTCAAACAACCATTCCTGAGAAATAGCTTCTGAATCTTGCAAAGGTCCAACCTCCTTCACACCACTCACAGTCTGTGTTTCTCTCTTTTTACTGCTGCTGGCACAAGCTTGTATGCCTCCACCTTTTCCAAACTTCATTCTGCAAAGATTCAACTACCTTTGACTCCACCATCTCACTTGATAACTCTCTGATATCCACATGCATGCTATGTGGATCCTCCAACATGCTGATGTCCATCATAGTCCTTCCTGTTTCTCCGAGCTGCCACTGTGCCTGGGCCAGAAGCAGGAAGTGTTACAACAAATAGTGTCCCCACCTGCAAACAAGTAGGGGAAGTTCCGTGAAGCCATGCCCATATTTTTGCTAGTATTATAAATACCACCACAAGTGTCCCCCTGAAAACAGGCTACAAACCTTGTGGGACTAACCTGGTCAACAAAGGATAAATAAATTAAACAGTCTTTAAATTAAATATATATTGAAGTTTTAATTGTAAGGCATCCATTCTCTTTTAAATGATATTTGACATGTTTTTCTCTTTAGTTCTCTGTTAAACTTATAGCATGAGTAGGTAAACGCTAACATATGATTGACTAAGCAGCATTTACACTTTATACAAAGACACATTCTGTTATTTAATCTCTCATGCACACTTTTACTTATATATTCAAGACACTTCTGAAGAAAGCAAGATCTCCCAATTAGACACAGGTATACCACTATCACATGGTTACTAGATATCCAATCAAAACATGCACAAACCTGAATACCACTCTGATCACACATGTAAAAGTAGATAAGATTGTCAATGAAATGTTTAGCAGTGCAATATTTTTCTAAAGCACTCCATCTTCTCAGTTTGAGCTCCACTATGACAAATATTAACTTCCAACAATGGTATTTTTAAAATAACTTAGCCAAGTCTGTGATGAGCAATGAAGTACTTCCTTTTTTCTTTACTGGCTGGAGAATGACAATTAGAGCAGTTTCTAAAAAAAGTTTGAGTGGAAAGGATGATGTTTATAGTTGTCTTGTGTTGTTCTAAGTTTTTTTATTTTAGGTCCTGAGTTTGGTGTGTTATTCTTTTCTGTACATACCACATATATTATTATACTTCATGTTACAGTAACACTGACATGATCTACTTTGTAACTGGGTCTCATCTTTTTAATGTTATTCAATAAAATATGTTGAAAAAATAGAACAAAGCAAAATAACTGGCATGGCTCAATTGTTTATCAACAAAAAAATATATGAAGAGAATTTACTTTCAGACAGAAACATATTAATCAGGATAAATTTGATATGTTATTCCTCAGTAAACCTTCACACAGAATTGATATACATATGGGCAACTCCAATTTAGAAGAATTAAAACAGTAGAATGACACTGGTATCATGAAATGAAAAAAAAATTAAGTTTAAAATCCATGACCAAGAAATGAAAGGAAAGACTTTCAGAATTGTGAGATGTATATTTTAAAATCTTTATTACAAGGGGCAGTGCATTTTAGTAAGATTATCTGTCTCATATGTAAGGCCAACAATGGCATCTAATTCCTTATACAGTAGGTGTGACATGCTATACGTAGAATCCATTCAGAGGAAATGCACCAAGAGAATTTTATTTTACAGGAATTTTTCTTACAGTTAGATTAGAGCTGCAAAGCCTTTTTTCAATTAGCTATAGACAGTAACAGGGCAAGTTATGCCTGGCCTTTAATGCATTTCATGGCAAAGAATGTTGTGTTCTTATGAAAACTGTATCAATTTTAGCAAGATTCCCCTCCAGAGGTGAGGGTTTTACATTCATAACTGAAAAATGTAATATTCCTGTAAGAACAAAGTTAATTTTGCATTCCATGTCGTATGTCTATGGAACAAACTCTCATTATATATCTAAGACAATATAATACATTTTCCATGTTTAGAGAATGGGCAACCTGCACACTTTCACCCAGATTAGAAAATTAATTTTCTCCAGCAGATTGTTAATGTACAGGAAATGGCCACTGAAAAGCACATTTGCCATTTCACAGCTGCATACTAAGCTGCCATGAAGCTTGGACAAAAAAAAAAAAAAAAAAAAAAAATCAGTTACCATTTTTAACCTTGCTAAACAGTTTAGCAAGTCTAACATTTTTAAAGTAAATAAATAAAAAAAATGTGTGTGTGTGTGTGTGTGTGTGTGTGTGTGTGTGTGTGTGTGTGTGTGTGTGTGTGTGTGTATTAGGGAGTGAGAGACAGTATAAGTGACAGAGAGAGAGCACATCTGCCAGGTTTGCCTCCTCTGAATGGCATACAGTCCTGGACCTGCCATCTGCATTTGAACTCTGTGGACAAAAGGTTGTGTTTACTCAATGGGGTAATACCATGGACAAAATCTTCCCCAAGCAACAGTTAGTTCAGCAGCACACATTCAAGTATGAAATTGGCATTATTGACTGAATTTAATCCTCAGTGATTCACAATAAATCAATCTTTCTCTGAGGGCCAGATCAACACATTGTAATTCCTTTTGAATGTAACAGGCAGTCCTTCGACATGCGTTCTTTTAAGAATGATAAGTATGAAATGCTTATGTCTGGCATTATTGACTCCTCAAGTCATTTATAGCAAATCAATCTTTCTATGTGGAATGGAGCAGCACTATATGGCAAAATTGGTGACAATAAAGAGGCATGGGAGGGAGAGTTGCAATCCCTTGCATTCTATAATATTATTTTCATTAATTTGCTCAATGCAACATCTGAGATGCATTAAAATAAACTAGCTGTAACTTCTGTGAGTGTGTGTGTGTGTGTGTGTGTGTGTGTGTGTGTGTGTGTGTGTGTGTGTGTGTGTGTGTGGCTGTGTGTGTGTGTGTGTGTGTGTGTGTGTGTGTGTGTGTGTGTGTGTGTGTGTGTGTGTGTGTGTGTGTGTGCATGTGTGTGTGTGTGTGTGTGTGTGTGTGTGTGTGTGTGTGTGTGTGTGTGTATGTATATGTGTGAGAGCCTGTCTGTCTGTGCTTTTGAATGTGTATGTGTGTGTGTACGTGCATGTGGCTGTATGTGTGTGTGTGTGTGTGTGTGTGTGTGTGTGTGTGTGTGTGTGTGTGCATGTATATGTGTGAGAGCCTGTTTGTCTGTGCTTCTAAATGTGTATGTGTGTGTGTACGTGCATGTGGCTGTATGTGTGTGTGTGTGTGTGTGTGTGTGTGTGTGTGTGTGTGTGTGTGTGTGTGTGTGTGTGTGTGTGTGTGTGTGTGTGTGTGTGTGTGTGTGTGTGTGTGTGTGTGTGTGTGTGTGTGTGTGTGTGTGTGTGTGTGTGTGTGTGTGTGTGTGTGTGTGTGTGTGTGTGTATGTGTGAGAGCCTGTTTGTCTGTGTGTGTGTGTGTGTGTGTGTGTGTGTGTGTGTGTGTGTGTGTGTGTGTGTGTGTGTGTGTGGCTGTGTTTATGCATGCATGAGAGTGGGTGTGTATATAACTTATATTTTGGATATAAAATACTTCCTCCAGCAACAATTACGTATGCTACAGCAAGTCTGAAACATTAGGCAGAGGAACTATTTTACATCAAAAATATAAAAAGTATATAGTAATAAAAAATAACAGGTACCCCATTCTCTTCTGGGGAAATATGTCAGTTAAAACGGCAAAAGTACCCGCAGCGTCAACAGCAAAATGTGAATATATCCAAAGAAATACGCCTGGTACCACCACAGCTCTTCAAATACATGATCTTTTATTAAAACAAATAGCTGCAGGTACTTTTGTCCTTTTAACTGCCTATTGGATTTTCTGATAATACTGTGTCTTTTGGCAGTTAAAGGGACATAGCTGAAAGAAATGTTTCTGAAACCAACATTTTATGTGAAGGTAATAAGATTCCTAATGTCAATGAAGCCTTTAAACGCTTACTAAAAGCAGAAACTAATGTACTTCTACAGTTTCATAGAACTGAACTTCTAAATGCTGACAAGAATGAACAACGTAATATGCATACAATTAATGTTCTGCAGCTAACACGTAAAATGGAGAATTAGTAACTAAACTAAAAAAACATGCAATGGCAACGGAAGCACATGGAGGCATGTCTTTGCTTCCATGTTGTTCCAAGAGGACTTAGAATTCTAAAGATGCCTACGTATGGCAATATTTATCCAGAACTTTTAATCAAATGGCAATAACTCAACATTGACACTAGTCTCTCCTATATGAAGCTACTCATTGAACAGTATATAAAAATTGAGAATGACATTAATCATGAAATAACGATCCTACAAACTGAAATGACATCGCTAATGACTGAAAGGGATCTTAATTGTGTTTCATGACGATGTCTTGTCACACAGAACTATACTGGAGGGCAGACTGTTAATAGATAAGAAGAAGAAACTTGAATGTGATCTTAAGGATTTCAGTGTTGTCAATGTGCTCTCTTGGCCACGAGAGTCTAGAGGAATGAGAGAACCAATAGTGACAATGCATTTGAACCAACCCTCCTTTGGTAACCAATCCAGATGAGACAAACCAACCAACGCCTCCCTCCAGGTCTTGGGGATGCAGAGAAATGAAAATGGATGTGATGGCATGGTCACTAATACATGGAGCAGCAAAGAGACAGAAACCACTTATTTGGGACAACAACCATCCTGTAATGAGACAGATTACATGCAAACATCCAGCTCGAATAACCACAACAATAAAGAGGAATTAGTGATGTTAGAGAATAATGCAACCAGCACCATAGACATGGAGAACGAACAAAGAAAAGTTAACAACTTTAATGGCTCTTTTACTTCACAAACAGGAGATGTCAGAAGGAAACAAAATGCTATAAAAACAATTGAGCCAGTTTTGGACTCGGTTTTTCATCAGTTCCCTCTACCTATTTGAGATCAGAGAAAATGGACTCCACTCAAGAGCAGCAGGAAACAGATGGTATCGGGAGACCAAACACTGTTACAGAACAAAATACAAAGGCAAGTGAATCAGAGTTAATTGTTAACTTGTCCAAATATGAATTGAAAGCTTCTGAGAAGTCACTCCTAAATAGAGGGTTATCTTTTATACCCTCTAAAGGAAGTGATGTTACTGACTTTATTCTTGAAATTAAAATGTTTGTGAGGAATGTAGCCTTGAAAATGCTGTATAAGGATGATAATGAAAATAGACAGTTTTTTGTTTAAGAAACCAAGTATATTTATACCAAATATGCATCCTATTTTAGAAGCATTTGAACAGGCTTGTGAAAGAGATTTTATACAAATGTCTAATGATAGAAAATACAATGATCCAATGATCCTCAGAATCTTTTTAATTTAAGTAAAAATGAACATGAAGCACTTGTTAGTTTGAGTAATAATGACGAAATAGTTATAAGATCAGCAGACAAAGGCGAAGCTATTGTTGTTTTAGATAAATGCTATTATGAAAATACGATTCGATCAATGTTGAATGATGGGACCTATCGATTAATTAATGGTATACAATTAAATAAAATAATTAGTAATATGCACAGTAATCTGTATGACTTGTTGATGTGTGAGGTAATTGATCATGATCTGTACAAATATTTTCTGGTTGAGCTACCTACTATTCCTGTTTTTAGAGGTCTACCAAAATTTCATAAAGACCCACATATCCCTAAGACGAGACCTATAGTCTCAAGTAGAGGATGGCTAACAGAACCACTTTCGATATATATCGAAAAACAGCTTAAAGAAATTGTACAAACTACCAATACGATAACTAGGGATATTCAGGAATTTCTCAAAGGTTTATCTGAATATACATATAATGTGATGGATCTATCAAACATCTGGCTTGTAACTTTAGATGTGAAATCCCTATTCACAATGATCCCTAATGAAGATGGCCTTGAATTTTTAAGGCAATTACTATGTGCAAGGAATGTGACGAATTCAGTTACAATGAGATGTATGTTGCTGTTGGAATTATTCTTAGAGAATAATGTTTTCATGTATGACAATGAATACTACCTACAAAAAAAGGGAGTAGCCATGGGGACACCTTGTGCGAATTCGTATGCAAATTTGGTCATGGCCCAATGATAGAAAACATACATTCTAGATACAGAATATGGAAATAAAATTAAATACTATAAGAGATTTGTGGATGATATTTTCTTCCTATGGGAAGGGAGTGAGGTTGATTTATGTGCATTCGTTGAATACACAAATCAAACCAATTTTCCTGAAATTTGAAGGGAAATGGTCAAAAACAGGAACTGAGTTTCTGGATGCATTTATTAGTAAAGAGAATGACAGATTTACAACCAGATTATATAGAAAGAGCTGCAGAAAAAAATAGTTTGCTCCATCGCAAAAGTATGCACCCCAAACATATCTATCAGAACATAGTGATTAATCAAGGAAGGAGAATATCTAATTTAACTAGTGAGGAAATCATATGTGAACAAACATTAAATCTCCTTAGTGATGAATTTGCCACAAGGGGATATTCTAACCAAGAAACTGGGATACTGAAAGATCTGACAAAGGTGGATAGAACAGGAAAAGGAAGACCCTATTTTAGAAAAAGAGATACGAATACAGTAGTATCAACTCAAATTGACACACAATTGACTCATACCAATACACAAGTAAGGTTAAATATATCATATTCCAAAAACAACAAAATGATAAATAAAGTGATTACAAAAAATTGGGCCATTCTGACTACTAGTGAAGAGATACGTACTATTGTTGGCTCCAATCCTAGATATAGCTATAGCAATAGCAAATCCCTAAAAACGCTATTATGTTATGAAAAAAGCAATATGGGTAGGGTGACATCTAGCAGACAAGGAACTTTTCCCTGTAGGAACTGCAATCAATGTTCATATATGTCTGGTTCCAACAGCTTCATACATCCAGAGAATGGTAGGTCATACATTTTCAAACACTATGCTGACTGCAAATCTAGGGATCTCATCTACCTAGCTAGCTGTGAAAAATGTATAAGCTACTACATAGGTAAAACTAATCAAAGTTTAAGAGAAAGGGTGAGGGAACATATTTATGCCATTAATTGGGAGGATGAGACAAATGCTTTGGCCAAACACACACTAGAAAATGATTTAAGCCATAAGTTTAAGTTTACAGTAATAGAATTAGTGAACAGGAGTAAAAGACTAGGAAACATCAAGAATCATATAGAACAACATGAAACTAAATGGATAATCAGGATGCAGTCAAACAAAGGGAAGGGGCTGAATGATAGGGTCTCTATTAAACCTTTTGAGAGATAGGCCCCTGAAACATTGAGTAAGCATTCATGAGGGAGTTAGCTCTTTGACATTATACATATGTCTTTGACATTATACATATGTATTTTTAAATGTATTGTCTTTATATAACAAAGATATTGTTTTATTAACTACTAAGTAGTCCAGTTCATGAAATACAAGTGTTATGTGTGTTATGTATATTTACATATTTATACATTTTTATATACTTCATGTCTACATATATATATATATATATATATATATATATATGTATATATATATATATATATATATATATATATATATATATATATGTATTTTAGTAATTATATTTATTATTTATATGTATGTTTTTTATACATACAAATGGATATTTTTAAACATATACTTTTAAACACATCCATTTATATTCATTGTATCATAAGAATTGGAAATTTTAGATAAATGCTACCATCTAGTGGTGAATTTAGGTATACAAATGTTTTGGCGCCTTTTTCTATATTTAAATGAAAAGAAATGCTATTAATTAAGTCTGATGAAGGGTTTTGAAGTAGCCTGAAAGCGCTTACTGATCTGAATAGCTATTTGTTTTAATAAAGGATTGTGTATTTGAAGAGCTGTGGTGGTACCAGGCGTATTTCTTTGGATATATTCACTTGGTAAGGTATGATTACACACTAAAGGGGAAAAGTTGGCATAAGGATTAAGGTCTTAACTTCATAAATACAAGGTGCAAGGTTTGATTCTGACATGTGATTATTGGCTAGGCTTGAAATAATCTGTAGACAGGTAACCTAGTATTTACTTAATAACAAGTTAACCATCTTTGATGTGATCCAGCATCATGACACACAGCAATTCTACAACTTTTTCCATCCATTAAGCATGAAGAGCTAAACTCATAACAGGATAATGACATAATCTACTGTAGTGACATTACTCGTTGGCACACCTTTGTCATTGCACAGGGGTAAGGATAAGTGTGGTTCTGGTAGCAGGTTTGCTTTCTCTAAATGATATATAGTCCTGATCTTCTGCATATGAACTCTGGACAGATGGTTGTGTTTACACGGTGGAGTAATGCCATGGACAAGATCTTACCCTATTGTGTAGCTGTCGTCATGAATCTGTAAGTGATTTGATAGCCCATCCTACTTCTTACTAGTTGTACCATATGGGTGCGATGCTCTGGAATCTTGCCCTAGCTTTACAGAACATTTTCAAAAACAAACTGAAATGTTGACTTCCAACATGTTTCCGGAGAGAAGCTACAGAAACTGATCTTCTTTATATTTTTATTTACATTGTTTCATATAACTCCATTTGTGCTACAGATGTGCATTACCCACACACCAGATGTCTGGTAGGTTCATATATTTGCTCTCACATGGCTGCCACGTCCTGATTATGCCAGCTGAAATAAAGCATAAGGAATTTAAAACATGTGCATGAGATCCTTTGAGAAATGTACAGTAATTTGGATTTATACTTATATTTACCCTATTAGGCAAGCATTCAATATTCCATTAAGGAAATGTCTCATTAATGATACAAAGAGACACATTATTAATGCTGAGAAGGTGTGATAAATCAAGAGCCTGCCTGCTTGTTAAGTCAGCAGCAGGGTGAAAGCATGCTTCACTGACAAACACTGCTGAGTCATACAAATGTAATTACTTGTACCACATTCCAGAGGCAATTTTAAAGTGCAAATTTAGACAAGCTATTGGGTTCTGAGTGGCAAGTGACACCAAATATAGATTCAGACACTTTTCAGACCTTAGGAAGTAATAGATTCATTGACATAAACAGTAAGCAAATTAAATGTGGTCTCATGTTGTGTCTTGACTGAAGCAGGTCTCAGCATTGCTGGTATTTATCTAGTGAAATATAATTTCTCTTCAGCTGGTTATATTGCTCATCATGTTGTCCTCATACTGGCTCTTACAACATGCACTGCTAAACTTAAGAGTGCAGGCCTGCAATATAAAGTACCTTATATTATTTTAAAACCACATTTTTATTCATACTTTATCTGAGAGATGAGCACACTTGTCCAGATAGATTATTGGCTGTAGGATATAACATAAAAAGTGGAAAAGAAGTCAAACTATAACTTTGAAAACTGAAATAAATAAACAGCACAGACTGATTAAGCACAGAGTGAGACAGGACCAGGAAAAAATTGCGGAAAATGTATGTAAAATATTGAATATACTAGGAAAATCTTTGATAAATATATGATATGTAGTCGTAGTAAAGATGTATAAAAAGAAAAACTGTGTGCATAATCTAAAACTTTATCTCATGCACAACAGATTGCAGATATAGTTGCAAACTGTTATGCAAAACAGTTTGTCTCCACAAAGGATGAGGTAATCTGTAATAGTAACATCCAGGTAAATTTGGATGCTGAAATTAAATTAGATCATGTTGAAAAAAGTGCTAAGTAAACTGGACCTTAAACAAAGGGAAGAGACAACATTAGAAACCATGACCTGAGAATACTTCAAAGTGAATTTATGGTACTATTACATCTGTTATTCAAGAGGTCATTTAAAGTATGGAGAGATTCCTCAAGAATTGAGAGATGCACTTGTTAAACCCATCTTTCAGAGAAAGGAGGATAGGATAAACATAGCCATGAGACCATGCATGTGTAATAGAGAAGAAAAACCTGGCAACCTATGCTTGTTTTCCCCCTGTACCTTAAAAGTTGGACATGACTCATAAGAGAGTAAGCAAGACTCATAGAGACCCATTATTCTACTTTCTTGTGGAAAATAAATGTCAAAACTGGAAATGTCGGGTCTTGAAATCATATATCAGCATGCATGTGCTTAAAATAAGTCTATAACTACAAGTACCACAATGTTCTATGATAATATAATAACAGCTATAAATGAAAATGTGTGCTGTAATGTGATTTATGTAGACCTATCTTCAACCATTTTGTAGGATCATACACTGAACACTAATTAATAAATTAGAATAGCTGCATGGCTTACAAAAAGAATGTGGCAAGTAGCACGCAGCAATTGGATGTGTGAAACTTTAGATTACAGTCAGGATATCTTACAGGGCTCTGTCCTGGGCCCATATGCATTTAGGCTGTATCTTTCTGATTTAGCATTTTCATCTGAGGTGTTCTATAGTCCATATGCAGATGACTTGACAATGAGAAAACTGATTGCATCTGTTACAGCTAGGACATGCCTACAAAAGAAGTAGACTTAGTTGACCACTTGAGTAGAGGAAAATAATATCCCTAAAAAAGATCAAAAAGTAAGTATATAAGATCTGAGAGACATAGATTAAAGGGTGAATATGTAATATAGCACACTTACTGAAACTGTAGATTCATTTAAGGACTTAGGTGTATGGATATATCCAGCTTTGAGGTTTTCTAATCATATCAACCAATTTGTTAATATAGCAATAACCCACTTCTGGGTGTTTACCCATGGTTGGTGTGGTTTGGTCATGAGGTCAAAGCCCGAGTGGCCAAACAAAGCCAACCATGGGTAAATCCAGCATTACCCACACCCAGAAGTGGGTTATTGCTATTATACAATGACATTATTTAAGAAAAAAAATAATTACTTTTCTTAAATAATGGCATTGTATAATGCCTCCTTGCTGCCCTTCCGCAGCTGTCTGGTATTCTGCGGCAGTTCTGATGTACTGCACATGCATATGCCTACGCAGTACATCAGAGCTGTGGGCAAAAGCAATGGAGAAAGCAAGATCTCTGTTGCTTTTTACAAACTGTTTCGCTATGTTAAATGGGTTTAACATAGCGAGACAGCTTTAAAAAAAGCAACGGAGAATCTCCATTGCTTTTTTAAAGCTGTCTCGCTATGTTAAACCCATTTAACATAGTGAGACAGTTTTGAAAAAAGCAATGGAGAAAGCAAGATCTCCGTTGCTTTTTACAAACTGTCTCGCTATGTTAAAGGAGTTTGACATAGCGAGACAGCTTTAAAAAAAGCAACGGAGAATCTCTGTTGTTTTTTTTAAAGCTGTCTCGCTATGTTAAACTCGTTTAACATAGCGAGACAGTATGAAGCAACAGAGATCTTGCGTTCTCCATTGCTTAAAAAAAGTGTTATAGTAATGGAAAAAGTCCGGGCGACTGGACCTTTTTTCCATTACTATAACTGATTTACAATGTGCACGCTGACCAATCAGCGTGCACGTTTTTGAATATTAATGGGGGGGGTCGTTGTATAATGGTAGTTATAAAACTATAAGATGTATACATTAATTTATAAAGTATGGAAAATCAGAAATGATGAAATTGTTGTTTACAAGTTACAGTAGATCCAAACTAGAGTATATTTACATGAATAAACATGAAAGCATAAAGCAGAAATATACCAAGGGCATTCATGGATGTGAAAGTTTAAGCTATTATGAAGATTAAAATATCTGACCTTGGACAATGTCACATACAGATATTTAAGAGGAGACCTTATTCGGGTATATAGAGCATTTAAAGACATCTACTTGTGGGAATGCATGGAGTTATCAAAGAGTAGTAGAGAAGCCTCAAAGAGCCTGTTTAGGACACAGGTCCAAATAAAGAGATGAAATTAGCAAGAAAAGGAAACTAATTTTGCTGGAATTTAATTCATCCTCAAGTCTTAGTGAGTACCTTCACACGATGCCTTATTTTCACAAAGCCTTGCCATGATGACACTGATATATGGACTGTATTTTATATATCATGGGGAAAAGTATGATAAAAAATAAAAAGACAGGTGGGTGCCCAGGTTCCTGGATAAAACAGTGTCCAATCCTGGTGTCCAGGACTGGACAAATTGCAATGTAGAATCCACAGGACATGGAAGTATTCCTACAATGGGGTTAGGCCAGGCTCAGGGGAGGATGCCCCCCACCATGGTAGAAGTTGGTAGTAGACACAAAAGCCACCAAAACTGTCAGGCTTAAAAAGAGCCATAAAGTCAACAGCATGGACTATTGAGAATAAAGAAGAAATTATATATTGTACTATTAAGCAAGAAGCCCAGAATTTCCAGATAGAAGTTATTCAGAAAGATTAAGAGAAAAATGGGAGGAAAGAAAAAAACTCCACAAGAAAAACTGTCAAAGGCTACAAATAAAATTTTGTATTTATTAATATAACAGATACTGCAGTGGTGGTGCTGCGGTAGTGTTGTCACCTCACAGTTAGACATTGCATGTTTGATTCTCAGTTAGAGCGTCTTCTGTGTGTCGACATGCGTGAATCGGCATTCCTTCGTTGAAGGTTGTGCATTAGGCCTGGCAAGCCAGTACGTAAAAATCTACTGCCAATCATTAGCGGACCAGAGTTCCGCTGTGACGACCCCTAACTGGGAAAAGCCGAAAGACAGTAGTAGTAGTAGTAGTAGTAGTATTTATTAATATAACAGATTCATGAAAATCATAATCTAAACAAATTAACTTTGGGTCACCTGGAAAAAGAATCAACAGAGGAAGTGTGTAAATATAAACGATAAAACCCAGAGATTTTTGAAAGGTATAAAAAAGAAACATGGATGTGGGAAAGAAAAAGAGATATAATAAGGTGCAATATTTATGCAACTGAGAATCCAAATCTAATCAATATGAAAAAAGCAGTACCAAAGATATTTGAAGAAAAATACAGACAATGGCACACAGATAGGAAAAAAATTGACAATACATAAACTAAGAAAATGGAGCAGGAAAGCAGAAAAGAGGATTAGTAAGGGAGAAGTTAAAAAACTAGAAACTGAAGTACTGGATTATTTGAAAACCGAAGGATTTAGTGTAGAAAGTCCAACAGAGGTAATGTTACAGGATGATGGAACAATGAGACCCAGATTAAGAAGAAACAGATGGATCCGGAGGTATCTGAAGACTTGCCATATGGTGATGTTCTGAAGCATTCTCTAGGAAACCAATACAAAAAATCAGTTGAAGTTGTCCAGTAAGGGAAGGAGCAGAAAACAGAGGCAGCTCTGATGTAGGCAATGTTGTGGCATGATGGGCCAATGACTTCCCATATCAAGGAGCAGCAGATGAAGGTGGATGCATCTGAAGAGGATATGTCACAGAAAGATGATCTGGAACTTTCTGTAGAAAACCCACAGGAAACAGACAGCAAAGAAGGTGTTCTCAGTCTAGAAGAAAATGATCTAAGGGAATAGCTGCTTGATTTAATAGTGATTGACAGACATATTAAGATTGATGAAAGAAATAGATACAGAAAGTAAATAAGACCCAAAATGTTAGAAGTCTGGTAAAGCAGATGAACACAGCAATCAGGACTATTAAGATAAAATTAAAATTCATGCGATATAACAGAAATAATAGGATGTATTACTGTGCATCTAAATTAATAACAGATAAAGTATTACAAAAATAGAACAATAAAGGAAAGGAAGGGAAGAAGTAAAATGCCACTGTGGACACATCAAACAGAGAAAACTATAAAGCAGTTAAGACAAGAAGTATTACTGGTAGAAGAATATAGAAGATGGAACAAATCAGCAAAAATAATTAGACAGATGTGGTAAAAGCAAAACACCAGGCTCAGTCATACACTGCTGCAAGTAATAAACTAAAAGTATCACCACAGGCTGAACACTTAGAAGATATGCTAATAAATATAAAGGGAAACTACAAAATAAGCAATTCATTGATGACCCAAAAAATATATAAACAACTGCGAAACAAAGCCAAAGGAATATAAACACCACCAAAAAGTGGAAATAGACACATTTTGGAGAAATGTGCATGAAGATCCCGTGGAATATAAGAAAATTCTGAATGGACAGGAAAATTAAAAGAAACACTAAGGAGTTCTAATGTATAATATATGAAATGGGATGATGTAATAGCCACTGAAACTGAAATGAAATTAAAAACATATTTACACAAAGATGTGCATTAGTTAACAACAGGAAAAATGATACTCCTCCTTATGAAACATGGTTATCCGATGCCCGATTAATACTCAACCCAAACAAAACTAAACTACTCATCTTCCAACCCACCAAACATACTCAAAACAATTCTCACTTTAACATCACGGCAAAAGACAACACCACTATATACCCAACTGAACATACCAAATTTCTAGGAGTGGAAATAGACAATAAACTAAAATTTGACATTCACATATCCATGACTATAAAAAAAGTCCACAAAAAACTAGGAGCGTTATACAGAAATAAGCAATTTCTCACCAAAGCAGCAAAGATTTCAATAGCAAATTCCCAACTTATCTCCACCCTACTTTATGCCTCTCCAATATATACCAACCTAAGGCAATGTGATCTAAACAAGCTAGAGACCTGCTACAACAAAATCGCCAAATTCGCCACAGGGGCATCCTACCGTAGTCACCACTGTCTCTCACTTGCTGAACTGGGCTGGCTTGAACTCCCTCACCTCCTTCAATGGTATCAACTCTCACTCGCCCACAAACTAGTAAACCATCCACTAAATGTCCCATCCCTCCAGAATCTACTCCAACCCTATCGCACCACCAGACCACTAAGATCCAGCAGCAAAAATCACTTGCAGATCACTAAAGCCAATAACTCTGCTGGTGAAGCACTATTCTCTTGTGCCATAGCCAAATTATGGAACTCACTCCCACCCACAATTACCTCCATACCATCATGCAGCCACTTCAAAACTTTACTAAAAGCACAACTAAAAACATGCTGGCTATGCCCTTGCAAATCCCACTCTAATATCATCCACCCCATCCAACCACTACCGTTCTTTCCACTCCACTAACTACCTTGATTATAGCAAGCTCAGATGCTCATAAGCCAGTACTTATTATACAGCACAAACTTCTTCTTCTTGTAACGTGTTAGTGTCTGGTATGCACTTCACAGATAAAGATTCTAGTTGTCTACTGATGTACTATGTTCTTCATCTGTAAATATGTTGTAAGTAATTGCTATGTAAATTGTTAATCACTATGTAATCCAATGTAAATACTGTCTGTTCATTTTAACTGTGGAGCTTTTCTCCCGGTCAACAAATTAAAATAAATAAATAAATAAATAAATAAATAAATAAAAGAATGAACTTGTAAGCCATGTTAAAACTATAGACCAGTAACTTGCCTTACAAATATATACACATTATATACTGCAACTGATTCAGACAGAGTTTATAGTCATTTAGAAAATAAAACAATCATGGCAATAGAACAAAAGGATAACAAAAGATAGTTAGACAGAACAAAGGATCATTTATTGCTAATTAAAGCCATAATAGAGAATTGCAAAAAGGGGAAGAATCTAATTATGGCATGTATAAAGTACAAAAAAAAAGTATTTGACAGCATCCTACATTCATGGATAAAGAAAAGCTTACAAATGTGTAAGATATAGTCTGTATTGATCAATTAAATTGCAGTGACCATGAAACAGTGCAAAACCACTTTGCCATTAAGCCATGACAAGGGGCAAATTATTATGGAGGGATATTCCTGGGTGATTCTTTGTCTTGCCCCTTAACCCATTAAGTTGTTTAATTAACAGATTAGACCATGGTTACAATCTGGTTCCCAGAAAACAACCTTGTTTAAAGACTTCTCATCTTTTTTTTGTGGATGACTTAAAACTATATAATTCATCAGATGAGTAGTTAAAACTTTCTCAGATTATATAAGAATGTCATTTGGTCTTGAAAAATGTGCAAAAGTACTGTTTAAAGCAGGAAATCTGCTGCACCAAGAAAGTATCAGTTTGGGAGAGGAATGTGATATAAAGGAACTTGAGCAGGAGGGAGTGCATAAATATTTGGGAACTGATGAAATGCTAGCAATAAAACATGAATGAAGATGAATAAAACTCAGCAAGGAATACTCCAGAAGAGCAAAAATAATACTGAAACAGCCTTTAACATCTAGGAAAAATGTCCAAACTGTAAACCAATTTGCTATCCCTGTTCTTACAGTTTTAGGGTGATTGACTGTCCCCAAAATGTATTAGATCATTTGGACAGGAAAACAAGAAAAATATTTCACTCTTATCAAATGATATATAAAAATCCCAAGGTTATATATTCTTTGAAAGTATGGGCCTCCTTGAAACTGATTACATGTTTAGATATACTGTTGAGGGACTGCATGCTTATCTGCTGACTTCGTTAGGTCCAAACATAGTAAAAGTTTTAAAACATGAGGAGAGGAAATCTAAGCTGACCCATCTGACCCCTCTGTTTAGTTTAGCAGAAGCATTTTGCTGTCATGTGGGAATGGAAAACAAACCAGAAGTAGACAAAAATCAGAAAGCAAATAAGTGTGCCAAAAAAAAAAACAAGAGAGAATATAAGGAGAAGGATCAGATGAGAAGGAAAAAAAATGTGGAAAAGGCATAAATATTGTGGCAATTACAGAGATCTGGGGCAACCTCGTGTCAATCAAGATGTGACACAGGAATGGTTAAGGAGAGGTGAATTGTATCCAAAAGATGAAAGGTTAATAATGGTGTCCCAGGATAGTGGACTACATTCACATTGGTTTACAATATCCTTTGAACATATTTTAAAGAAGCAGACAGATGCATGTTCTGTAAAAATGAACTGGAAACAGTCACATGTCTTGTTCCTGGATATGATACATTTGTGGCACAGGGCCTGTATACTGAAAGGTATGGTAATATGGCAAGATTGTTGCATTGGGGTTTGGGCAAACACGGCAATATTGAAGTAACTGAGAAACACTGGAAGCATGAAGTACATAGCATTGTAGACAATGATGAAGTTTATATCACATGGGATCATCCGTTATCAACCGTTCAAAAGATAAAAGCAGGAAAACCAGATATAGAAGTCCATGGATATAAGACAAAAGTATAATTGATCATTGAAATTGCTATACCCAGTGATTACAGTGTCTTACATAGACAGAGAGAGGCACAACGTCATAAAATACCAGGATGTGCATGCAGAAATGAGTGCAATGTGGAAGAAAGATAACAAGGCAGTTCCAATAGTAGTAGAAGCAAGAAGTCTACCAAAAAGAATGTGAACTCATACTTAGATATGCTACCAATCAATAGCATAGCAAGGAACTGGCAAGAAGGGCAATCATCCTGGGTGCTGATTTCTGAATCCATGCTAAAGAAAGAAATAAAAATTTGCATAACATTTTTTGTATTTATCTTTAAGAGAAACAAAATAAGGGCAAAAGCATCCTAACTGGTCATCCAAGACATTCCAGTGTGCCTCCTACCCTCTTTTATTTCTTCATGTGTTGGCACCACCCCAAAGACCTGTTATTGACTGTGCAGTTGGAGGGGCAATAGAGAAAAGGCAGTCACAGGGCTTTTTTCTTTGGTGCCCACAGTGAGCCAAGTGATTTTTCTTGGTTTATTTATTTTTTCTGCAGGATACAATAAACTCCGTGTAGGAGAGCCTACACAGACTGTATCTATGTACATGACCACCATGTGCTCTCTGCAATGTGCAATGCATAATAATGATGTGCAGTGTGCCTAAGTAAGGTTCTGTGGTGTATCCCAGTAGTGTTGGCCAAGAAACCTTGTAGAACACGGATAGTGAATCCATGTACAAGAGTGCACCAACAGGCTGTCTCCCATACCTTTCAACCTCTTAAAGGAAGAAATCTGTACAAAGCCATTAAATAAAGGGTCTATATTATTTAATCAACCACTTAGTATGTCGAATACCTAAATGTCGACAGCTAATGGTCGAAAACTGACAATGTTGAATGGCCAGTTACGTGAATTCTTTCATCAGGAAAGAATTTGCTTGGCCATTATCGGGAGTTTGCTCTTTCCCCAATGTAGAGCGATCTCGGAGTTGGTATATTTAGTTCAGGGTGTGTGGTGGCGAAGCTCTCCACTTTGTTACAGCTTGGAAGTTTGTGTTACTTTGGCATGGTCAAGCGAATTCTTTCCCGATGAAAGAATTTGCTTAACTGGCCATTCGACATTGTCAGTTTTCGACCATTAACTGTCTACATTTAGGCATTATACAAGTCAAGCAGTCAATGATTTAATAGAGACCCTAAATAAAGTGGGGCAAAGGACAAAAAATAGGGACATAGGGATGTATTGCCTTTATAAACTTAGAAAGCTGACAGAATAAAAGTTTATGCATTAGCATGCATTTTTTGAAGATTATGAAGTCTGAAATTAAAATGTCTGTCGTTATTTAGTGACTTCCATCCCAATTTATTATTAAAAAAAGCACAACTTTTATGAGGAACACAGCAAAAATATCAGCCAAAACTCTGTATACTTTGGCTTTTCTCTTTTTGTTATGTTTACCATGTTTGTGTAATGCGCCAAGGCATTTGGCTATGCTTACCTTGTTTGCACAATGGAACCACCCATGTATCAGACATGACCCAGACATCCAAAAATAAAAAACGGATGCTTTCAATTTTTATTGCTGAGCAATGCCAGGCATCTCACAAACCCAGTAAGCAGGGCTGCCCTACACTCGTACCATTAATTTAACAATGAATATTAAAATATGTAATCTCATGTAAATACTCTTTTGGTGATGTGTTGAGTGTTAGACTATAGTGCAGATGGTCCTGCGTTCCAGTCCAGGGTATGCAAACTTTATTAATACTGAAGTGACATTGCAGTTTATACAAATAAAGTGGTACTCTAACAAAATAACTGTGGAATTGCATTGGTTGAAAGTTATTTGCTGATACATTCAAAAAAGCTGCACACCGCTTTGCTTCTCGCAAACCAATACATTTGTTTTACTGTGTTTGCATGATGGTAAGCGGCATGCAACTTTTTCAGATGTATCAAAATGCAGACAGTGCACACTCTCAGTAAGCGCAATTGGTGGGAAAACATTATATTTAAAGGTGAATTGGTGGGAATTGCACATTAGACATTGAGTTTGAACTTGCACAGATATGTCAGGTGTTGGAGAGGGTGTGTGATTCAGAGTATAGCACTGGGGTCGCCAGGAGTCCAAGGTCTTCACTGGGCTCCTGGTTAAGGATCGTGGGCCCCACCTCATGCAGAAAAATTATACCGGCTTACAATATAAGTCCGATGTCTGGTCTAATTTGACAGGGGCTCTTTCCAGTGTGACAGGAATTCCATGCAGTGGGAAACAATGTCATCACCATTTTGATGACCTCCACAGGAGGAAATGGGATACCCACGATTGATGGATCAGGGAGTGTCAGGCAGGGAACACCCCAGAGATGTGTATGTATGAATTTCATTTAGCACTTGTAAATATTCAAGCTGAATATGGTAAAAACTGCTATTCATTACGTTTTTTCTTTTTCCTTCTTTCCACAGCTGCAGAAGAGACTGCCTCAAATGTGAGATCCCATGCAAGGTGACTGGACAGGATGCAAGAAGCATGTGGTATGTAAGCATAATTATATAAAGTACTGTTAGTCCAGCCTTAACAGTTATAGATGGATTACTAGGATTAGTTGTTATATATGAACTTGAGAATGCATATCTGAACTGTAAAAGCAAGTATGAATGCATGCATTACTCTGTAACATAGCTTTCAGCTGTACTTATTTCTGTTGAATACCCAAATTTAAGAATCACTGTTTTGGTCTCTTTATTGTGAGATTTATGATTGCCTGGCAAGTAATTTATATTGAATTCAATAAATAATGAGCAAAATGTATGTCAACAAAATTCCTATGCAACTATCCATGTGTGTAAGAGCAATATTTGAAATATGTTCCTAGTTATGGGTCATTGTACACACATTATTTTATATGTCAAGATATCCTGCTCTTAAAATTGGGATAGTATGGTCTGTATCACAAGGCAACAGTTGCACATTCTCAAATAACCGTGAACATGAATATATAAAGTGTAAAAGGAAAGAGTACTTACATTATGTTGTATTCCAAAGGAAAATTATAGTATTGCCATAGTCACTGCTTGTGGGCCCTAATACCACACTCTCCAAATGTAAAACTCGGCTGATCACAATACTGTTTTAGCTTGTCATCAATAAAAAATACAGTACTGTTATGTAATCACCATTATAGCATTTGAAGTGCAGACCTCTAGACCTATGGCTTGAATGGCCTGCGGTCAAGTGTAATTACTGTACATGGAACATGCATATGTTCAATATATGCACCCATGAATGATTACTGGATGCAACATGATCTGTACTATAGTGCGCATGTCTTAGGAACAGGGAAGTATTCCAAGTAATAAAGAAACTTCTTAGCAATTGGTATTGTTAAAAGGAAAATATAACAGAATAGAATAAATTAATGGTAGAAAGCTTTGTATATTATCTGTGAAATTACTAATGTTTTCTTTTTTTCCTCTCACCCCAACCCTTCTCTTCATTTTTTATAGATGTCTTATTTTGTGTTATTATTTTTATTGTTATTATTATTATATTATTTATATAATCATATTACTACATTATTTTGTGTTACTTCTTATGTTTTGTTTATTATGTATAATTTTATATTGCTTTGTTGTTAAATACTTTTTCATTTGTATCTATCATTGAGCTCGTAATTATATTATTTAAAGCGTTTTATAATAATGTATTATTGTTTCTTTTCTTTACTAGTTTAATTTATTTTGGTCTATGTTTTATTTCATTTTTGGTTTTATTTTTATTTATGTTATTACTACAGCACAGCAGGGTAGGCCAGTTGCCCGGGATCCACCTAAACTCGCTTCACTGGCTGAAGCACCAAGGCCCAGCACTTCTGGATTGCAGCATGGCAGCAACCTCCCATTTCCCTGCCCTACTTAGACTTTCAGGTAGCTCTGCCGCAGAGGCTAGACCTGTGATCCCCTCTGGGAGCAGAGGTAGACGAGGTACATTCATCACCCAAGCAGAGTTGCCAGGTGTGGTGGATAGGATTGTGCACCAGACCATGGCCACATGCCTATGCCAGATGGAAAGCCTGCTTTCATCCTGGTATAGCAGACCAATCGTAAACACAGATTTTGTCCACTGCAGCAAGCAGCGCAGTGATGGAATAGTGCTGATAGTCCAATGGATGAGGACTTGAGTCACACTGTTACCATGCATGATGTCTATGGGACCTTGATCCCCCATACCCACCCCAACCATGGTGTTCACCTCCCTCTTGTGTCCTTCAACAGCCCTTTCTCTTGTCTTGTATGTCTTGTCTGTCAGCAAATGTTTCCTCACCTCCCCAACATGCCTGCCCCAGACTTGCCTATGTCCCTTACCCAACATTCCACTCTCTCCTCAACAAAGAAAAAGGGCACCTGTACCACAAAAAATATTGTCCCATACAAAATTTTCCATTTCACACACATGTCTACTTGACACACTTAATTAGGTCCAATTGGCCTCACAACGCCATTATGTTGTTGTCACCCCCTCTCTTTGGAGGTGTCACTCCAAATTCAGCTAAGAATCTGTACATGTGCTCAGTTGTCACTGTTGAAGAAATGGATAGCCATGGTTCTTAAACTCTTCCTGCACATTGCTGCCTTCCTTTCACTTTGTTTTTCCACCCTGTTGCTCCCCATTTCACAAATTTCCTATCTTCCCCATTTCTTTTCTTTAAAGAATTATTGCACGATGGTGTACATCGCCCACCATCACTAAGCAATGGTAAATGGCAGTAGTATGACTGAATGCATGTAAAAGTATAATACACATTTGTAAAACTTATGCTGACACCCTGTTTCGAACCCAGTACCATCTGACTTCATTAACAATGCATTAACCCGTCCAGCCACAGGGTCAGTTAATTAGCAAATGTATTGTAAACAATCAATACTAATTGTCACATATTCTCAATAAAGCATGTTTGCTTGATGCTGCGCATCATGCAGCATCGCTCAGCAAGTCTTGTAAAATATTAACTCAATAATAGGAACATACCTGTCAACTTGGTAAAGCAATACATCTGGACAAAACCATTCGCAATGGGGGGGACAAAGGGCCATCACTAAAGGGACATGTTGCAAATATTCCTCTTACAAACTTAAAAATATGATAGAATAACAGGTATTGCATCATTATTAACTTATTTACTTAAGTAGCATATACATGCAGCAGCAGTGTAGTATGCAACTACCTATACAATATGCAAAATACACCTACTACTCAACTGACTCTGTAGCACTATCTATTAAATGCATTGATGGTATTTTGTTTTGGTTCAGATGGTAATGGGTTCAAATACCTGTATGTGTACATCAAGAGTATAAATTGGGATATTTATGAATCTGTGTCATCAGCTGTTTATGCACTCAATGCAGTAATGATGAAATGTTTGGTGCTAGATGGTACTGGTATCCAATAAAAGTTAATAAGCTTATTTTTACTATTGCTGTGTGATGCTGACCATTGTGCAGTATCGAGCAATGATTCTTTAAAGAAAAGAAATGGGGAAGATAGGAAAGTGGTGAAATGGGAAGCAAGCAGGGGGACATACAAAGTGAAATGAAGCCAGGAATGAGCAGAAAGGGTGTAGGTAAGAATCATAGCTATCCATTTCTTCAACAATAACAACTGAGCACATATACAGATTCTTAGATGAATTTAGATTGCCACCTCCAGAGAGAGGGATGACAACAACATAATTGCATTGTGATGCCAATTGGATCAAATTAAGTGTGTCAAGTGGGCATGTGCAGATGGTGAGCTATGTATGGGATCATATGTTTTTTGGGACAGGTGCCTTTTTATATTAAGAAAAGAGTGGAATGCTGAGGAAGGGGCATAGGCAAGTCTGGGTCAGACAAGTTGGAAAGGCAAGGAAGCATTTGCTGACAGACAAGACATACAAGACAAGAGACAGGGCTGATGAAGATCATAAGAGGGGGTTAACACCATGGTTGGGGTGAGGATGGAGGATCACAAACCTATGGACATCATGTTTGGTGACAGTGAGAATCGAGTCCTCACCCACTGGACTGTCATCACTGTCACCTCACTGCACTGATTGCTGCAGTATCTGGTATCTTTGTAACCTTGTGTTATTCAGGATGATGACAGAGAGCAGTGTGTCCACTTGGCAGAGACATGCGTCAATTGTGTGTGCACAATCCTATGCACCAGATCTAGCAGTTCAGCTCGGGTGACAAAATCACCACCTCTGCCTATGCTCCCAGAATGAACCACAGGCCTATTCTCTGGGGCAGAATGACCTGAGAGTCCATGTAGGGCAGGGGCAGTGGGGGTGGGTTGCTGCCAGGCTGCAACCCAGACGTTTTGGGCCTTGGTGCTGTAGACAGTAGAGTGAGTTTAGGTAGATCATGGAGAACCAGCTAACCTTGCCATGCTGTAGTAATAACATAAATAAAATTAAAATTCAACAATGAAATAAAAAATAACACAAAATAATGGCCAGAGTAACATTAAATACAATTTAAATATATAATAAATTATTATAAAAATAAAAAATAATATAATTACAAACACAATAATAAATAAGAAATGAAAATGTATTTAACAAAAAACAATAGAAAATTATACATAATAAGGCATACAAATAATTATAATATAAAATGTGATTACATACATAACATAATAATATTAATACCAATACAAATAATAACAAAAAATAATAAATACATAAAAAACAAATGAAAAGGAGTGAAGTGAGAGAAAAAAGAACAAAATGTTAGTAACCGCACAGATAATATACAAAGCTTTCTACAAATAATTTACTATGTTCTGTTACATTTTACTTTTAACACTACTAAATGCAAATAAATTCCTTTATAACTTTGCATACTACCCTGTTACTAACACAGGCACACTATAGTACAGATCATATCACATCCAGCAATCATTCATAGCTGCATATATTGCACATATGCATGTTCCTTATACACTGATTACGTTTTACAGCAGGCCATCCAAGCCACAGGTATATTATGTTATCATTGTGAATAAGTAACACTACCTTATTTTTATTGATGATAACCTAAAACAGTATTGCAAAGAGCTGATTTTAAATTTGGGGAGTGTGAGGGAGGAGCATAGGGTGACATACAAGAGTGGAGGAAGATGCACACAGTTAGATTATATCTTATGTAGAAGGGCCAGTCTGAAGGAGATTGGAGACTGTAAAGTGGTGGCAGGGGAAAGTGTAGTTAGGCAGCATAGGATGGTGGTTTGTAGAATGACATTGGTGATCAAGAAGAGGAGGAGGAGTGTGAGGGCAGCACCAGGGATCAAGTGGTGGAAATTGAAAAAGGGTAATTGTAAGGTGGAGTTCAAGGAGGAGTTAAGACACGCACTGGGTGGCAGTGAAGAGTTACCAAATAGCTGGGTAACTACAGCAGAGCTAGTAAGGGAGATGGCTAGAAAGGTGCTTTGTGTGACATCTGGACAGAGGAAGGAGGACAAGGAGACCTGGTGGTGGAATGAAGATGTACAGGAGAGTATACAGAGAAAGAGGTGGACCATGAAGAAGGTGGATTGTCAGAGAGATGAAGAAAGTAGACAGGAGTATAAGGAGATGAGGTGCATTGCAAAGAGAGAGGTGGCGAAGGCTAAGGATAAGGCATATAAAGAGTTGTATGAAAGGTTAAACACTAAGGAGGGAGAAAAGGACCTATACCGATTGGCTAGACAGAGGGACCGAGCTAGGAAAGATGCACAGCAGGTAAAGGTGATAAAGGATAATGAAGGAAACATACTTACAAGTGAGGAGAGTGTGTTGAGTAGATGGAAAGAGTACATTGAGGGGTTGATGAATGAAGAGAATGAGAGGGAGAGAAGGTTGGATGATGTGTGGATAGTGAATCATGAAGTGCAGTGGATTAGCAAAGAGGAAGTAAGGATAGCTATGAAGAGGATGAAGAATGGAAAGGCTGTTGGTCCAGATGACATACCTGTGGAAGCATGGAGGTGTTTAGGTGAAATGGCAGTGGTGTTTTTAACTAGATTGTTTAATGAAATCTTGGAAAGGGAGAGGATGTCTGAGGAATGGAGAAAAAGTGTTTTGGTACAGATTTTTAAGAATAAGGGTGATGTGCAGAGCTGTAGTAACTACAGAGGGATTAAATTGATCAGCCACAGCATGAAGTTATGGGAAAGAGTAGTGGAAGCTAAGTTAAGAAGGGAGATGATGATTAGTGATCAGCAGTATGGTTTCATGCCAGGAAAGAGCACTACAGATGCGATGTTTGCTCTGAGAGTGATGATGGAGAAGTACAGAGAAGGTCAGAAGGAGTTGCATTGTGTCTTTGTGGACTTAGAGAAAGCATATGACAGGGTGCCTAGAGAGGAATTGTGGTATTGTATGAGGAAGTCGGGAGTGTCAGAGAAGTATGTAAGAGTGGTACAGGATATGTACAAGGGTAGTGTGACAGCAGTGAGGTCTGCGGTAGGAGTGACGGATGCATTTAAGGTGGGGGTGGGATTACATCAAGGATCAGCTCTGAGCCCTTTCTTATTTGCAATGGTGATGGACAGGTTGACAGACGAGATCAGACAGAAGTCTCCTTGGACTATGATGTTTGCAGATGACATTGTGATCTGTAGTGAGAGTAGGGAACAGGTGGAGGAGACCCTGGAGAGGTGGATATATGCTCTAGAGAGAAGAGGAATGAAGGTCAGCAGGACTAAGACAGAATATATGTGTGTGAATGAGGGGGAGGACAAAAGAATGGTGATGATGCAGGGAGTAGAGGTGGTGAAGGTGGATGAGTTTAAATACTTGGGATAAACAGTTCAGAGTAATGGTGAGTGTGGAAGAGAGGTGAATAAGAGAGTACAGGCAGGATGGACTGGGTGGAGAAGAGTGTCAGGAGTGATTTGTGACAGACAAGTATCAGTAAGAGTGAAAGGGAAAGTCTACAAGAGCGTAGTGAGACCAGCTATGTTATATGGATTGGAGACAGTGGCATTGACAAAAAGGCAGGAGTCAGAGCTGGATGTGGCAGAGTTAAAGATGTTAAGATTTGCACTAGGTGTGACGAGGGTGGACAGGATTAGGAATACGTATATTAGAGGGTCAGCCCAGGTTGGAAGGTTTGGAGACAAAACCAGAGAGGCAAGTTTACATTGGTTTGGACATGTGCTGAGGAGGGATGCAGAGTACATTGGGAAAAATATGCTAAGGATGAAGCTGCCTGGTAACAGGAAAAGAGGAAGGCCTAAGATAAAGTTTATGGATGTGGTGAGAGAGGACATGCAGGTGGCTGGTGTGACAGAACAAGAAGCAGAGGACAGAAAGTAATGGAAACAGATGATCCACTGTGGCGACCCCTAATGGGAGCAGCCGAAAGAAGAAGAAGAGGGTATTCAAACTCACAAGCAGTGACTAATGTAATACTGTACTTTTCCTTTGGAATACAGCATAATACAAGCACTCTTTCCTTTTACACTTTATAGATACAAGTTCACTGTTGTAATGATAACCATCTCTAGCATGCTCTTGTTGCCCCTGGTGTATAGGTCTTATTTTACATTGTAATACTGATGTCAACTTAAACAAGTACTGTATTGTTTGGAAGTGTGGTTTTCTAAATGACAACCCCTGTCTACTCTATAAAACTGGACTTTTGTTTTAACTAACATACTAATGCATGCATACTTTTGCTTTACAATAGACAAATGCATACTCGATGTGATACAGGTGTTTACCACAATAAGCTGTATTTACTTCTAATGCTAAAATAACAGTACTGTTTGGAAGCATACATACCACTTGTGTCTTGCAGCCTTCTCAATCTTTCTTCATAAGTTTGTTCATTCAGTAATCAATCTGCATTAGCTATGGAAAAAACAGAACACAACATAATACCATTAATAACACCAATCATGAACAAATGCACCTGCTACCACTTACAAGCAGTGAGTGCAAGTGAAATTTACACATCTGTGGAGTGCTGGCAGTCCTACATTCCGCAATCCAGTGGTCGACAGTATTCATATTCTTCATCCTGACATCTCAGTAGTGATTCCTACTCCATTCGCCAGTGCGGGAAACACTGGTAACACTGGACAAATCATTGGCCAAACTACTCTATGCATCTGATTTGTAATCAGATCAAAGGTAGTACATCTGCAGTAGCCAAGAACCATAATCATTCAGTAGGAGTCCAACAGACACTTTTGACTCTTGCACAAATACCTTTGAAACTGAAATCTCATAACCTCTCCTCGAACACCAGTCATGTCTAATGCAGATGAAAACCAATGTATAATGACTTTTCCCACCAATTCCAGTTATGACAGATACTGAGAATGCACACTGTTAGATTTTGCAACATTTGGAAATGGTACATGCTGCTTAGCATTGCACAAACATGGGCAATGTGTTTGTGTGATGGGAACCAATAAAGAGAAGTTAGCCCATACAGATATTATTATATCAGTGCAGAACTGACAATATTAGTGTGTCATCCATCAGGAAAATACTTATGATATAAGAAATACTAGGTCAACTACTATAATTGAGGGTGATTATAATGTGAAGTGGGCACCACTGAAAAAAGACAGATGTCTGCTATATTCGAAACCTGGACCTTAGCCATGGTAGTCCAACACTCACAGCTGTTGCCAGTAGAAAGGTTAAAGAACACATGTGTATGTTTAATTACATTGTTATGTAATGCAAGATCGCATTAGTAAAATATAAGTTGCAGTCATTGTATCAGAACTCAGGACCATGTCAACATCAGGCCAACACTTGACATCTGCAGCCACAAGCGAAGTTACATGAAAATCTACTACATTAATATTGATCCTGAGGTTCTCACTGTTACATGCAGCACAACAGCACTTAGCAGGTTTGCGCTATGCAGACTGACATTAAAAGAATACATCTGAAGTCTATTTTTAGATGTCTGGGTCCCATCTGCTACCTAGCTGGTCCACTTCTACAGTTTGTGCACTGCCGCTGTGTGCACAAACCAGCTGCGCTTAGCTGACACCATTTGTGCTATGCACAGGAACACGCAAACAGTGGCTCCAAATATTGAGATAAAAACAAGTGATAATACACAGAAAATAAAATCAATGTACCCCATACACAGTAGACTATGTTACTACACAGGAAATATCCCTACATAGGTCTACAATCCAATTCCCCATCCAATGCACATGCCGAAGATAGGATGGGTGCCTTAACCCTGTGTTTCAAACATACCCCTTTATAGCAAGCATCACCAGTCATCCAGACCAGCACACAATCAAATTGAAAATAATGTACACTTGTAATAAAATATTACATTACCTGTACATGTAGTGAAATGTTTCACTTTTAAAATATTGCACTTACTAATTACACACCCCGTTATGATGCTTGCTTGCAAATATACAGCACTATTTTACATGTCTGTTTTACTTGGCAATTCATCAGTTATCTGTCCAGTACTCTGGGACATGTAGTGAGTGTAAAATTTTATATCATTGCATTTACAATGTCAAAAGGTATTAACTTGGAATAATATGATATGTGGCTGCCAGCTAAGGAAAGACAGGTTTGATGTCACAAGCAAGCACTGACTGTTCTTTCTGGGGTGGGGGAACAAAGATGTGTGCCTGCTGTGGCACTAACAAGACTGTGTTGGTCTGATTACTCTATGTGTCTGGCATCCTGCTTGTTGTATGATTTAGTTATGGTTGAGAACTGTTATCTCTAATGCATCCCTAGTACAAATGTATAGTTATATCAGAAGATGGTTTTAGCCTCCTAGATGTTGAGTCAGTGTGCTATGGCTTGTCTCATAGCTAATGCAAGGACTTACTGAGCATGTCTATGTCTGCCTACAACCACACCTGCTGCAGGTTCCTCCTCTGAGTCATTACTGGCTTGTGGCTGTAGTGACTTTGGCAATGTCAGTAAATGTTTTCCCCACCCCCTTGATAATCCTGCTGCAGTGGTTTCCACTATATTAACTTGGGTAGCATAGCTAAGACTATGAGTACTGAGGGACATGTCAGTGGATTGTAATGGTGCTCTCAAACAGAGGTATGTAGGCACTGGCACTGTGAGTGCATTAGCTGAAAAACATGCTCTATAGCATTACTGGTTGGACTGTGTATCTCATTAAGATATTTGTGTGCGTGTGTGTGTATCTCCGATGAGTTTCATCAGCCATGAGTCCATGACTCCAGTGCATAGCATGCATCCACACCTAAGTGAGCCTTGGAGATATCCCCCATAGCACACATCTGGTGCAGTTGGGAGATGTGACACGCATGGAAGTTGTGCTAACTGCAAGGGTTGCCAGCACACACATTCCAGATGATTCCCCTGCCATTACACATGACTTGGCAGTTGTTTGAGTGGTAGACCTTACAATTAATGTAGACCCTACCCTATTCCCCAGGTGTTGTTCTCATGTGTACATGACTATGATGCATGGCACACATTACTAGAGAGTAGTGCGATATATGTTCCAGTTGGAGCATACTTGTGACCCTCTCCTCAGAACTTATGTTAAAATATATGTGCGCTCTGCCATGTTGTAGCATAGCATGCAGAAATGTTTGAAAGATCCTGGATGCTGTTGCCTATGACATACCAAGCATGTCCCCTAGTATTCTGTTAAGGGAATCTGTGGATAACATACTAAGTTAAACATATACCTTATATTCCACCGGGATGGGTTTCCTGCATTTGGCTCTGTATCTGACTCAACGCTGCCAGAGGTCCCACAGTTCCTCTACTGTGTTGTTGGCTTGCAGAGTCTTCACTTTCTCTATCTGTGCCTATTAGCAACAGCAGCTGTAGCCTGTAGCACACACAAGTGTATGTAAAACGTAGCTGCTACTACCAATCTGTCAGTGCTTACATTGTATCTGTACTCCACTATTTTCTCACTCTACATATAAGACAGGGTATAGATTTTACATTGATGCCTTATATCTTGCTGAGTAGCTCCACAGAATTGGTGGATTAGCATGAAATTCAGCAGTGCATGCTGCAATTAGCATCTCTGAAGCACAAACTAGGTCAGATGCAATCAATTACTATTCTACACCATTATAAAAGGTACATGTGTAGCTAGACAAACCAATGTGGATGAGAGTTATTTTATAAGTCAAACTCAGTTACACATTTCTTTTGTAGCAGTATATTTTGGCAGAGGAGAATTGTACTCCATCAGGTATTTATCCATTTTGTTGTCTAAATAATGCATATGTTGGAATGTGCTTAGGAATAATGTGAAGTAAATCCATAAGCATTTGTTAGAACTGTACTCGTGACATGGCCTTGTTTTCCAGCTATTTGAGAGGTACAGAGGATGTAGAGTAGGCCAAAGGTATAATGCTGTGTGATAACTATGTACACATGTTTTATGGATAGGTTCTTTGATTGCACTTTTAACATTACACTTTGGTTTGGTTAGCACAATTGTCCCTTAGTCAGTTATTGTTATTTTTTTTTTTTTGGTTGGGGGAGATGAGTTCCTGCTATGGCACAAACTGGAATGGACTGTTGTGTTGGGTGTGCGAGCATAAGTGAGGGTCTGTTATGGCACAAACAATGATATGTTCTTCTTGCTATTCTCCTTATTTTGCACCCTCTCACCTTGTTATTTGTTGACCACTGTTGAATCTTTGAATTGTAATCAAGTGGTGAACACTGAAAGCCTTCCTGTACTGCCTTATCTGTACACAGTTTATTTGTACTTATGTGATCCTTATATGTGTTATCATTATTTTGTCTTTCAGTAAACAATATGCCCACTCATCATAGGCCTGCATTTTCTGAGGCAGAGAATGACCTCATAATTGAGACATTCCGCCAACATCATGCAGTCATGATGTCTAGTGGGCAGGTCATTTTGTCAGAATGTGCAGCCCTGTGGGCATACCTCTCAACCTGGAAACATCAAAAATCTGGACAAGGCCCATGAAAAATAGCTACAAATATGTATGCTAATCAGCTATGTAAATGTAGCTAATGTGCTAATTTATGCTAATCAATATAAAATTAGAATACATAATTATGTAACCCCACCCACTCCAATGGGATTATGGGATACCAACTTTCAAATGCAAACTGAAGAATAGACAACCAAAATATGGCACTAGAGTCCCCCTGCTGCAGCCATTCCAGTGTCCCATTACCTGGATATTTTGACCCATTTACCATAAACTCTAATGAGCGTACTGCTTTACTTCTACATTGATTATTTGGATTTTATTTTTACATTTTGTAGCACAATGTACAAATACTAATAGACATCAGCTAAACAAAGCAATACTGACTCACAATGAAAATAAACATAGCATTAAAACTTCTCTGCCCTTGAAACTCACATTCATTGAAACAGCATTGAAACCTACACCACATCCAAAGAAAATGCGTCTGGCCAGTGGATAAAGATTACCTTTGGGCTGTTTTCAAATCATAAGCCCCTTGCACACAAAACAAGAAACATACATGTGTTCTTTTATACACCTTCCTGACTTTATTAAATTATATTTCTTGTATAATACAGCATACTTGTTAGAGCGCATTTTAAATTTGTTTGAACATTTTTCCAGTAGGCAATGAAACAAAATGAACCAATGACAAAACTGCCCAATTAAGAACATTTCCATCATAAAAGTCTACTTCCACACACACGTTTTTTTCTTACAGTGCAGCACAGAATATAATCATCCTGATTTTCTGTTCCTAAATTTGGGTTAATATTTTTGCTCTTTCCACTGAGACACAAATGCCCTTGTGCATGACATTTTCTCACTTCTGTTCTATCTGTAGCTACACTTTTGAGTTGTTACACCCACCCCCTTTAAAAGTATAACACAGTACAGTATCAGCAATGCATCTACATACTGTGGGAGTAGAATGCACAGTCTTCTGCATCAAAAGTAAGTGTTTAACCTGTTATGCTATTAACAATACAAGCTGACTCAGCATAAGCAACACTAAACTTCTCTTCCCCTGAAGCTCTCAGCTCTTTGTAAAATCCACTCAACACTCAACTGTATCTCTCAACTTTGCATCACAGTAAATCTGGAAAAATCCAAATGTTATTTGGGATGGGGGTGCAGAATAAAAGCCCAAAAAACAGGGGCACATTTTAATCATTGCTAGCATAATTTTGAAAAGTTGCAAGAATAAAATGTTGCATTACAACCATGCATTTGACTACCAAGTCTTGAACCCAGGACCTTGTGCACTACAGTAAGAGCAACATACCCCTATGCTAAATCAGCAGTTTCCTAAAAGATAGGAGCTTTAGGAAGACTGAAACTTAAATGGCTATCATTTAGTGAATTCAGTTCTCACTTCTCACCATAGCTTTCAACCTGTTAGCACAAAAAACCTGGACCAGGCCAGTAATGGGGGAATACAGAATTCGGTTCTCACTTCTCACCATAGCTAGTCTCAACCTCTTAGCACAAAAAAAACTCGACAAAGCCAATAATGGGGGAATACTTAATTCAGTTCTCACTTCTCACCATAGCTACTCTCAACCTCTCAGCACATAAAAACCTGGACAAAGCCAATAATAGGGGAATACAGCCCCAAAATAGGGACAAATTTCCAATGCTGATCTTATAAACTTAGAAAATTGCTAGAATAAAAGGAAAAAAATTTTAAATAAAAAATTCCGGAAAATTCGGAAATTAAGGGGCACCACTAGGGAATCATGGCACCCCATTAATTGGAACCCAAACTTGGTAAAAAATGTATAATTCAGTATGGCTGAAAAGTATGTCTGTGGGACAAATTGGTCTGAAACCTTAATGCAATTTTGTGACACAACTGCAGCTAGAAGCAGATGTAACACAGAGCCACAGACATAATTTATGCTGCAAGGAGGCATGCAGCTGAAGTGGCACATGATTAACAGGTCATCAGTGGTGGGCCTGCAGCAGAACACCCTCTCAATGCCACCAAGGAATTCCAGGCAAACATTGTCACACAGGACAGCTCCCAGCAATCCATTAGCCAATACATTCTGGACTTGGGTGCCACATCTGCATTTCAGGAGAAGCTTCCCGGTATGTTTTGTTAGATCATCAGTAGAATACTGTTGCCTTCATTCTGAAATAGTGTGTATATTTTATATGTGTGTCAGGTTTTTGTTTTTTCTTTTGTTTTGTTTTTTTGGTGGGAGTATTTAAGATAGCTGCAGTTTTAAGGTCAATTAGAGGTTGTCAGCCACATTCTTGTTAACATTGCAAGTACTGTAGATATAGATGATTAAAAGTATTATCCCCTGTTATACTGTTAAATGTGGTTCTGATGCCATTACCTCTTCCTTTACTTTTTTTCAGGATCATCAGGAATTCACAGATATAGGGCTCCTGCAGTTGGTAAGCAGAATACATTTATGCCAGTACTGTAGATATATTCCAACATATTTGCTAAAGTGTACTCACAGGTCTGATGTATGGATTATTGTACTGTATGTATACTTGTCAACTGTACACCTTATTTAAGATTATAGTGATTGACTTGCAAACTACTAACAAGTCATTAATGACTGGAGAGATAAAATAATGAGAGAGATCTCACATTCAGACTGCATGCCCTTCAGAAATGTCATGATGAGGCAATTATTTATTTATTTATTTTATTTTACATTTGTTTACTGGGGAGGTCCAACTAGACAGAGCTGTCCATTTTCAGTGGAGGCCCAGGGAGAAAAGCTCCAGAACAATTGCTAACATACTATGCATAAGACATTTACATGAACATTGTAGTTTACACATTGTTATTCCATCAACTTTCTAGGTTTGTAAGGACAGTATGTCACAATGATCCCCATTTATGGGCCTTTTGTCCACCCATTATTCATGGCTTTGTCCACATTTCTTGCTGTAAGAGGTTGAGAGGTATAAATGTCTGTAATAGTGACAGCAGTGTAAATTAATTAACATATATTGCAGGATAATAGTGCAGGTATTAATGTATCCCTGTTTTCCTTCCTTTTATCAGAGGTGAACATGGAAGTGGTTCTGTGTCCCCTATGCCACCTGATGTCAGTGTCTCATCAGACTCTGAGGATGATGGTGGCCAAATTGAGGCACAGCTGGGAATTGCAGAGGCTGATTCTGACACAGAGGTTGACATCCAGCAAATCCCTCATTATCACCAGACATAGCCAGTATGCCTATGCATACCCAGTCCACTGAGGCCATAGATACTGGAAAGTTAGAGGGCAAGGACCTTGACTGGAGAACTGTGGTTACTGCAGCTTCAGTGACTGTTGATACCGGACAGAGCCAAACTGCTGGTGAGGTACCACACAGGCGGATTGATAGCGGTACTTGGAGAAAGAATCTTGTCCCTCCTCCACCTGTTGCAGTTGTCTCTTCATGTGTCACTTGATGTATGTTTAGGGCCATCAGGGAGGCACAGGCATGTTAAGAAAGGAACTCCAGAAGAATGCTCAGGATTATAGATGCAGCACGACTGCCTCCACTAGGTTGTTGATTCCCTGGATCAGTTGAATGACACATTGTAACGGGATGTGTCTGTGAGGTAACTGTCATGGAATGCACATTGTCTGTGATGGAACATCTGCTGGGAGGGGAGCATTGGCCTCTTGGGAGTTGGTCAGCAACTACATCTGCTGAGAGCCAATGTGACAATGCCCAATCACAGCCCTGTAGTGGCAGTACATCCACTGCTCCAGCAGGGACTGTGTTGTCCACACCCAGACAAAACAGGCCATGGTGTAGTGGTCCTGGGCATTCCTGTGAAGTAAGCATGTCCAGCAGACATCAGTCACCTTCAGATAATAGCACAGCATCTGATCTTGGGCATGGAGGTGCCAATGAACTCCTGGCAGAGCCAGTTCTCATGTTTGAGGGTGGAGAAAATGAATTGTCAGCTCTACCCTGCATGGCTCACAGCTGTCTGACATACAGACATGTAGGGCTAGCACTGAGCTTGGCTATGTTCATGCAGACACTCACACACCAATGTCACATTGAGGGCACCTGCAGACTCACACACATTTACATGGTCCAGCTTGCCTGCTTCCTTTGCTTAGTTACACACACACACTCACCAACCTTTTTTGTCAGCCTAGGCCTCCTGCACCCCCACACAACACCTTGTGCAAGTGATGATAACTGTGCCACATTCCTGTTGTCTATATTTTGGATTCAGGGATACCAAAGCCAATGTGTCTGATGCACAGGGTGACTATCTATATTAATATGACTTTATTACCTCCATTTGTGCTGTTGAACTGATAATTGTACCTGTCAGTTAGATTTTACTTAGCCATTTAGACAGTTGCTAGCATAATAATTGATCTACTTTATAGTGGATGCTTTTGTAAGGGCTGTGAAGGCAGAGAATTAAATGTGTCTCATAATATATCTAACTTTCTCTTTAAGGATTGTTTAGTACAGACGTATGGGTGATCATCCAAAGTCAACACATCAGATTGATGTATGCTAGCACTGAAGATAAATCAAATCTCATCAGAACAGTAACACTGATAATGTTCCTTTTTACATGTTCATCACCATAAGTTCTGAGGTTCATAGGATGTGATAAGGGTATTTATCTGATGGGGTGTAAAAGCATAGCCATTACATCACAATATAATATTCAAAGGCAGATATAATGCATGGCCAAGTTTTGTCTAGCAAGGACCACTCATGTCCAGGAACGAAGCAGCAGTGATCCATGGCTGAGACAGATACCTGGTGTCAAAGCCATGGCCTGAAGCTCAATGCCAAAAAGTGTATTGTCATCCCTTTTGGTAAAAACTCTGTACCCATGAACTACCACATAGCTGGTAGTCTACTTAATGCCAAAAATGTGATGAGACCTTGGGACACAGGAGGACAGTAGTCTCTCCTTTGATAATCACATTGCCACAGTGGTCAGGAAATCTTTCTACATGGCTCATCTCATCACAAAAGGATTCTCATCCAGAAAAAAAGAGGTCATTGTTCCCCTCTACTCATCACTCATTAGACCCATTATAGAGTACAACGCCCCTTTTGGTATGTACCTCACAAGACATCTACAACAACTGGAAAGACCACAGAAATACCTCACAAAGAGGATTACTGGCCACAAACAGATGTCCTATGCAGACCGTCTCAAAAAACTACAGCTTTACTCCATCGCATATCGCCTACTCAGGGGTGATCTCTGCCTAACATACAAAGCTATGTCAAACCCAGAGCTGTTGGACATGCTCCACTTAAAGAAATCCCAATCCCTCTGAGCTACATGCTCTAGGGACCTTAACCTTGTCACCACAATAAACAGAACATGCTGGAGGGATAGATTCCTGTCCCAGAGACTTCCCATACTCTGGAACAGACTACCTATCTATGTCAAACAGAGCTCCTCATTAGCACTCCTCAAGAAAAATATTGATGATTGGATGGGAAATGGGAAATTCACCCCGGGGATCACTTCTGTGGCTCTGCTCGACAGGGGCACAGGAAAATAATTTTCTTGGGTGGCGAAAGCCAGGGTACATTTTTTGGCTAGGCTTGTATGGGCCCTAGGGCCGATAGCCGAGTACCTACCTATGAACCTATGAACCTATGGCAGTTAATGTTTTGACATCAAGTCATCCAGCCTTTGCTTAAACAAGGTAATGGAGGTGCTGTGCTTGACATGGATTTGAAGCCTACTGCAGAGGAGTGACAACCTTTGAGAGATGTATCTGTCTTTCCAGCATGTCCTGTATATGTCGTAGGTCGTAGTATACATTGAGGTCCCTGTAACAGGTAACTTTAATCCCACATTAGTTATTAATGTGCAGCATTTCATCCCAATTTGGTCACAGATTGCCCTGTAAGGCATACATAATCTGCCTTAAAGCTATCTATATGATATTGCACACAGTGACAGCTACTTCAGTCTGCCCACAGAAGACATGTGTTAGAAACCCTCTGATGTTTTATTACTTAGACATGTCTGAGGTCTGCCAAATTGGTGCAGGTGTCTGATACACTATGTATCAAAGGGAAGATTGTTTTCATTAATATGGCTGATTAGGGATGTATATAGGAGACTGATAATATATTTTGCTATTGATGTAATGCTGTTGCTAATCAGATGTAAGATGTAGAATGCTTACCTCCACACAGTAGACTCAGGTTGCAGTCAACATGTGTTCCAAGGTCTATCAATACAGAAGTGGGAAGTAGTGTACTCCTGGTTATTTTATAATAAGCAGGAACATTTCTTACCACATGGTATGCTGATGCATTTTTGTGCAGTTGATGTAACACCCATGGCTTGGTCAGCAGTCATTAGTGTCAAAAAGATGGTTTGCCACAGACCCTCTGTTTTGTTCAGGACTTCTGAGATGTGCATGTCAAGCATGAGGTGCCACAGCACTGATACTTCTGTTACCACACAGGTGACAGGTCTGCTGCTTGAGGTGAAGTCTCCCACTGTGATTAAATGTTGTTGATCCATGACCTCATTTGCAAACCAACTAATAACATAGGATTTGATATTCACTTTGGTTAGTTTCTCACTGAGACTGAATGTTGGATTGTGTTGAAGGCTTTAGCTAAGTTACAATAGGATGTGTGCAAAGCTTTGACTTCATGTATGTCTCTGGCCACAGTCTTGAATCCCACCAGGTTTTGTAGCCACAAGCTACCTTTGAGAATACCTAACTGGAACACATCAAGTGATTGAAGATCACCTATGTCCTTGTGTCTGAGATTATCCCAGTTGTTTCCATTGCCTTACAGCAGAAGTTGCATAAAGTTATGGGTCTATAATTACACTTGTGTTTTGCCGATCATCCCTTGTGTGGATGGAAAATGGTCACTGTATTCCATTCAGTGTGGAAAACAGCAGTATTCAGACTGTGGTTGAATATGGTGCCTAGTGGAGTAGCTCACTGTTGAAGCACATGAAGAACACAGCCTGGAATGCCATCTAGTCCTATGGAGGCTGTGCTCCTAGTCTTGGAGAGGGCAGTGATCATTTTCTCTTTGAAGCTACCACAGGTTTAAGGTGATGTTGCACACATGGTTTGTAGTAGGTTTGGTGGTGGGAGGGTGGACAAATTTCAGCCAAATGTGTCTGCTAACAGGTTTGGAATTTTCACTGGGTCAGTGTATGCACTACCATACACAATTATTTCTTAATACATCTGAGTTTTTTATATATATATATATATATATATATATATATATATATATATATATATATATTTATTTATTTATTTATATCAGTTTGCAGATGTAAATGAAGAATGGTTATCCCTGGATATGTTGTGTAAATTATTAGCATATTTGCTCTGTAAGGGTTTTTGAATGTGTCTTATTTGCATGTTTACACAAAGGTTAGTGGCCTTCCAGTCCTGGTTTCTCAATGTTGTATTTGTAAACAGCAGCTTCTTTAACTTACTGTAGAATGTAGTAATGACAGACATCCACTAGTATGGTTTGCATTTTCTGGAGGATCTTTGTTTGAGCCTATCCACATGGCTGTGTATACATTTGTGCAGATGTGTAGACAGGGCATCAGGAAGTAATTTACTATAGCTGTCTATGTCCTTTGTGGAAACAGTGGCTTGGAAGTAGATTAGACCATCCCTTAGGAGGGTGTAGTTACTTTGGATAATGTTTTTGAACCTGACTCCTCCTTAAGGGAGTTCAGTAGCTATATCTACTTCAAAACATACTGCTTTATGGTTGAATTAACAGTGCAGACACTACACATGTGCCATTACATTGTTCACTCATATTGTTGAGGAACAGGTCTGGAATATGAGATAACCTTGTGGGGTGATGCACTATTTCTTCCAGGGCATTTTAGTTCACAAACTCCAGGTAATATCGTGCAAGAGAGGTTGTTGTCCTATAATTATCCTGATCAATGGCTGAATAGTTTCAGTCACCCCTGCCTGGGTTATTTTGTTCTACTTTAATTGTTCCATGTAGTAATAAATAGGCTGTGTGGCCTTTCATGTTTATGGACAGTGACATATTAATGGTGATAACATGAAGGGGTATCCTATCCACAGTACATTGGACATAGAATAATTCCACATAGTTATCTTCTGTAATCAGTCTTGAGGTGTAATTATCTTTAATGTACATAGATACAACACCTCCTGTGTTTCACACAACTTCCATTTGCTGTCTGGATGTTTGGAAGGCACTGTAGCCTTGCAAGGCCAAAGTACTTACTGCTGACTTGAACCAGGTTTCTGTGAATGCACATACATCAACATCTTTACTCCAAAGAGTGCTTACAGAGAGTGTGGTTTAAGATGTGAACTCCTAGGGTTTAGCAGCGTGACCCTTACTTTGTTGGAGTTGTACATTTTCACAATGGTAATTTTGCTTTTGTGACCTTGCCTAATAAAGGGATTATGGTCCAGTCAAGTGTTTTATGTCTAGCAAAGCAGCTTGCTCTATCCACCATGTTATCCCACACTGACAGGTACTGTATCACCTTAGAATGACACCAGAAACTTAGGCAAGTTCAAAACATCTGTTGTTCTTTATATAGTGGTATCATCCTAGGTGAAGGCACAATGCTGCTCAAACATAGGAACATCCCTGACTGGGACCCATATTTAGATAGTTCAATCATGTCTGTGTTCATATATTTCATATAGTCACATCTCAAGTTGTGCATACCAACATGAAATTTGCTGAATTAAGAGTAGGACTTGTTGTAGAGAGTTAATTGTATGTGTGCTGTGATGACTATGTCTGCCACATAGATGACAATACATTTATCCTTGTTTAAGCTGGTGAGTGGGTCATCTGTACATCTCACTATACAGTCAACTATTATAAAAACCTTTGGGATACATGTCCATTGCCTTATGCACTTCTACAGTGAGAGAGTGGTGATATCTGTTATATGTTTTGTCTGCTTTAGGTGTAGTGTTAGATGTAGCATGATTTTATTTAGGATGTCTCTGATGTTTAGTTTGGTTTGTGGGGAGAACCTCTGCACATGGTGGTTTGTGCTGGGTGTATATTATGAGTAGGAACCAAGACGTGTGAGTGGACAACCTGTTTAGTGTTACTATTCTGGAAGCAAGAGAGGGAGCACTGATTCCAGATGCCTACTCTAGGTGGGTCTCCTGAAAACTGTACTTCACTGATGTAGGAGAAGTAGGTTGTTCAGTGCATATGAATCATTATTTCTACTGAGTCAAAAACTTATATCAACTATGGTAGTAGGGGAAACAGACGGAAAAGGATAGGTAATAATGGGAGGTTTGAACCTGGTATCTGCATAGAGAATGCAAAAAGGAGGGGTATATGTGATCTGACTGCTACTTTTAGGTGACTAACCTATGGGGTGTACATTAGGAGGTCCTTCATAAGATGGAAAAATACTTCCATTATTGATAATGGGTAAATTGCTGTTTGTTATGTAACAGAGGTTCTGACAGTTAAATCTGCTCTGCTACATAGCAGCAGCCGAGATGACTGTATTTGAAAGAAAATGTATTGACGTTTATGCATGTATAATGGCAAAGTGTTACAGCTTCTGCACACAATCCAGAGAGCAGGTAATACAAAGGCACATTGTTAAAGCTTAAACTGAGTCCAGACACACTAACCTTCAAATAGATACTCCTACTGTACACTCCTGCCACAAGTGCACAGATAGGATTTCTCCAATCACAGATGTTATCTTATTCTTATTCTTTTGGGTAATATCATTACGGGTCACCACAGCAGATCATCTGCTTCCATTTCTACCCCTCCTCTGCATCTTATCCTGTCACATCAACCACCTGCATGCCCTCTGTCACCACATCCATAAACCTTATCTTAGGCCTTCATCTTTTCCTCTTACCTGGCAGCACCATCCTTAGTATCCTTCTCCCAATATACCGAGCATCACTGTCTCCAAACCGTACAACCTGAGCTGACACTCTAATATACGGTTAATACTCCTGTCCATCCCCAGCAAGCACAATGCAAATCTTAACATCTGGAACTCTGCCAACACCTGTTATGACTCCTGTATTTTTGTCAGTGCCACTTTCTGCAACCCATAAAACACAGTAGATCTCACTACCATTTTGTAGACCTTCCCTTTCACTCTTATTGATACCTGTCTAGCAAAAATCACTCATAACACTCTTCTCCACCCACTCCTCCATGCATGCACTCCATTCTTCACCTGTCTTCCACACTCACCATTACTCTGAACTGTTGAGCCAAAGTATTTCTCATCATATACCTTTGCTAACTCTACTCCCTGCATCTTCACTATTCCTCAATCCTCCCTCTCATTCACACACATATATTCTGTCTTAGCCCTGATGACCTTCATTTCTCTCCTCTGTAGAGCATATCTCCACCACTCCAGGGTCTCCTAAATCTATTCCCTACTCTCACTACAGATCACAAGATCATCCGCAAACATCATAGTCCACAGGGACTCCTGTGTGATCTAATGTGTCAACCTGTCCATCACCACTGCAAATAGATGCCATGATGTTTGTGCATACAATAACAGGAATGTCATTGTTGTCTGCCTTATTCACTGTTGTCTGTCTTATATAGAATGAGGTGACACCTACCTATCTGTCGGGCCAGTGTTTCACCATGGCCTGTTGTTATGTATACATATCCATAAATTTAATATAGCTGATGATATCAGCAGTGTTTGTTGAAGGCAAGAGGACAGTGTCCCATAGGCTGCTGTAAAATGCTCTATGTAACATCCACCAACAGCTTACACACAGTTGATAGCAGTGAGAATAGAACCCATATGTATCTAATTTACAGACTACAGAGCATAGTACTTAACACACACACCACAGCACAAGTCTGATTTTAGTAAAACTTCAGGTGATCGTATAATACATGACATCAGCAGGCCACATGGGGACAAGCGATTGGAGGCCTGTTTTGAATGGATGTTTGTGCAAGCACCAAAACAGTGCAAAACTATGCCATTTAAAATGTCAGTGTGGGATACACACTTACACCCTTCTTTATGGAGACACATACACACACCAAGTTGACTACAGTGAGAATAGAACCCATACCTATCTAGGTTTACATACTAGAGATCACAGTACTTAATGCATGCACCACAGCATAAGTCTGATTTTGCCAGAACTACAGGTGATCTTATAGTAGATGACATAAACAGGCCACGTGGGGGACAATAGTTTGGAGGCCAGCTTTGACTGGATGTTTGTGCAAGGACCAAAACTGTGTAAGATTATGCCATTCAAGAAGTCAGTGTGGGATACATACTTACACCCTTCTTTATGGATACACACACACACACACACACCAAGTTGACTACAGTGAGGCTAGAACCCCTACCTATCTAGATTGACATACTACAGATCACAGTATTTAATGCATACACACCACAGCATAGGTCTAATTTTGCCAGGACTACATGTGATCTTATAGTACAGATATCAGCAGGCCATAAATATGGCTGCAGGGAGGATAGAACCCCTATTTCTAGCTTTACATACTACAGATTACTGTACTTAATGCATGTGCTGCAGCATAAGTCTGATTTTATCAGGACTGCAGGTGATCTTATAGTAGATGACATCAGCAGAACATGTGAGTGACCTATGTTTGGTGATCTGCTTGGAATGGATGTGTGTGCAAGCAGCACAACACTGGAAAACCATGCCATTTGGGAAGTCAGATAGAGATACACACTTCCAATCTTGTTTACATACACACACACACACAGTTAACTGTATTGAGATTAGAGCCCCTGCCTATCTCAGTACAGGAACTGCAAAACACAGCACTTAACAGACACACACCATGGCACAAGTCTGGTTTATGTAGGACTGCAGGTGAACTTATACTAGATGACATAACCAAGCCATGTGTTGAACGTAGGCTGATGAGGCCTGCATAGTCACATTGTTTCTTAATGCCATCTGAGGCTAGTAGCCTAGCAGAGGAATACTGTTTAATAGCCTACCTATGTAACAGCAATACCCTTATTGAGCATATTTGTCTGTTTGCATTTGGATGAGCAAGCCTGTGAGTACCATCAATTGGCCCTGTCCATGAGGGAGCACAAAACATTATATATTACAACTTGTACAGTGGTTGATGTATGTGTGGAAAAATCAAGGAGACCCAGTGGTGATATAATTGTTGGTGTTGTTGCTGGTTAGGAAATAAATGGATGGCTTATCAATATATGTACATAAACTTATATTATGCCCTCAGTTTGCAATGTTTCCACATGTAGTTGTACAGTGGTTGATGTATGTGTGGAAAAATCAAGGAGACCCAGGGGTGATAAAATTGTTGGTGTTGTTGCTGGTTAGGAAATAAATGGATGGCTTGTCAATATATGTACATAAACTTATATTGTGCCCTCAGTTTGCAATGTTTCCACATGTAGTCTTAGGAGAGACATGGAGTCTGAGAATGATAGAGCACTAAGGACATATATATATAATGCAATAGTGTGAGAAGTATTGGATTTGTGCCATGGCTAACTAAGTGTACATGCATGTGCATTTGCCATTTTTACCTGTTTGCATGTATGTAAGCAGTGTGCAAATGTGAGGCGCATTGCTCACATCTGAGACTTACTATTATGTAATATATACCTGCTACTACAGCCCACTCCTCTCTCTACTCCAGGCTGGGATTTCCCAAATACTAATAGCAATAACTGACTGTACCCAGTGTCTGTGGTTGGCAGTGTGACATAAATGCTATTTCCTCTTTCACTGTTTTTGCAGTGCTGGGCTCCATGCAAACCTGCTAAATCTTACCAAAAAGGTTTTATACATGTGGCACACTACTCAAATGTGGAGATAAAATAAGAAAAAGTTGATAACAGTATGGGAAACAGAGTCACAGTCTGTAAAACACACAACCTATTGATATTACACCTACAAAGCTTCTACTTATATCAGGATTAGAACCCTCAACAGTAATACAGCTTGATCAAACAAGATGGCTGCCTTAGTCCTTTTGGCCACAGAAGCAGCTTGCCAAAACTGGGGTCATTCATTACACAACCAGCATACTGCTATTGCTATTCATTAGTTACTTAACACATACAAAGTATGATCAAATCAATATTATTGTCCTGAAAATGTGGGGGATAATAACTGTGACAAACACCCATATACCATGGGTTTGGGAGCAGCATAGCTGAGTTACTGTTATGGCAGTTATAAAGGGACAATCCTGTGTTGGGGGATGGGAAAATTTGGGGTGATGGGGGAACAAACCACATTTAGTGTTATAGGTTCATAGGTTGGTACTAGGCTATTGGCCCTAGGGCCTATACAGGCCTAGCCATAACAATTCCCTGGCTATTTCTTCCCACACTATTTAATTCCCTGGACCCCTGTCTAGCAGGGCAACTGACGTGATCCCCAGGGTGAATTTCCTTTCTCCCATCCAACCATCAAGGTTCCTTTTGAAGAGGGCCAAAGAGGCGCTCTGCTTGACATGTATGGGAATCTGGGTCAGGAACCTATCCCTCCAGCATGTTTTGTTTATTGTGATGACAAGGTTTAGATCCCTGGAGCATGTGGCTCTGAGGGATTGGGATTTCTTTAAGTGTAGCATGTCCAACAGCTCTGGGTTTGACATGGCCTTGTATGTTAAGCAGAGATTGCCTCTGAGTAGACGATATGCGACAGAGTATAGCGGGAGTTATTTAAGGCAGTTAGCATAGGGCATCTGCTTTAGGCCTGTGATTCTTTTAGTGAGGTATTTCTGCGGCCTTTCCGGTTGTTGCAAATATCTTAAAAGGTACATACCAAATGGGGTGTTGTATTCTATAATGGGTCCAATGAGGGATGAGTACAGTGGGACAATAACCTCCTTTTTTCTAGATGAAAAGCCCTTAGTGATGAGGTGTGCCACATAGAAGGATTTCCTGACTGTTGTGGCAATGTGGTTATCAATGGTGAGACCACTGTCCACCTGTGTCCCTAAGTCTCTTATCACACTTTTGGTGTGCTGCCACCTATGTGGTAATTCACGGGTACATGTTTTTTTCCCAAAGGGGATAACTATACATTTCTTGGCATTGAGCTTGAGCCCATGGCTCTGGCACCAAGCATCTGTTTCTGTAAGGCCCTTTTGGGGATTCAATAATGGTTCCCAATTTGCACTCATCTGCGAACTTTGTTAGCCAGAGTCCCTTAGTGTTGGCCTGTACTTCAGAGAAGTAGATGCCAAACAAGAGCAGTCCCAGGACTGAACCCTGAGGTACTCCACTTGTCACTTGTCTGAAGCTGGATTTGGAGTCGGCTACTTTTACAGTGTGGGTTCTGTCAGTAAGCCAGTTGGCAACCCATTGAGTGACATAGGGATTAATGCCCAGCTTAGTAAGTCTATCTATGATTCCAGAGTGGGGGAGGGTGTCAAAGGCCTTGGTGAGGTCCAGATAGGCTGTGTAGACTGCCTTACCCTCGTCCACAGCTCTGGAGACTGATTTGAAGAAGTCAGTCAGGTTCAGGAGACAAGATCAGCCCTTCACAAGCCCAAACTGGGTGGGGTCCAGTGTTTGAAGGTTGCCAATGTCTTTGTTTATAAGTTCCATGATAATACGTTCCATGGCCTTGCAGATCAGGCTCGTCAGACTGATGGGGCAGTAGTTCCCGGGATCCAAGGTGGATCCCTCCTTGTGGAGTGGGATAACTGTAGCTGTGTGCCACTCAGTGGGCATGAAGCCTGAGGTGAGGCTATGATTAAACATGACACTTTGGTGAGGTGCCAGTTCATTTTGTAGTTCATGTAGTACACAGCCTGGGATGTCATCTGGTCCCATGGATGCTAAATTCTTAGCTTTGGAGAGTGCGTTTTTTACATGTGTGGCCATTATTACTGGAATTTGGCAATCTTACGGTATTGAGATGGGCCATTTAAGGGGTGAGAGGGGATGAAGTTGGCACTGAATTGATCTGCCAGGATATTGGCAATATCCTTGGGATCAGTATATTTAATGCCATTCTGTTGTAGCTCAGAGCAGATCTAAGCATTGCCATTTAGATTCTAAGGATCTTAGGATACAAACAAGTCTGAAGTCAGACACGGCAATGTGTAGCCTCGCTTTCTAACTTCTCTCTTGAATGATGTACCACTAATATGCTGCAGTAGGACTGTATGAATGTTTCATGCATGAGGCCTTCTAATTTCAAATGTACACATAATAGTAAAATAAGTGTCTGTAGTCACATGTTAATTTAATTTCAGTACAAATTCAGCACTATTTACTTGCATACCATACTAACTTGATAGATACAAGGTTATGTCATAATACTCTTCAAAAATACAGTGTATGTTAAGGACCTACCTTGCAAATGCAGTGGTTGACACAACTTTAGTTTGGGGCTGACTCTGTTGCAAGCAATACACAGCCAATACCTGGATAGGTACAGGGTGTGTGAGTTGCATGGCACCAACTTTAATATATGTATGTGAGTAAGAGAAAGGTATTAGTCCCTAGGTCCTTAAGTGGTCAGTGCATGTGCTACGGATTGTCTGTTAGCCAAAGCAAGGGCATACTGAGCATGCTTACATCTGCCTACAGGAACAGCAGCTGGGGGTTCATCCTCAAAGTCCAACTGTGACTGTGGTGACCTAGGTGTTAGTGGGGGGATGTGTGTCCCTTCCTCTTGCTGATCCTGCTGCAGCTGTTTCCACAGGATCAGATTGTGGAGCATAGCACATACTGTGAATATCTGTGTTCATGTGCATGTAGTATACTGCAAGGCTCCACCAGATATAGCTAGGCACCAGAAAAATTACTTCAGAAGCCCAAACACACTCTCTAGGATGATTCTAGTTTGTGCATGTGCCTCATTATGGCATTCTTCCATGGCTGCGTGGGCATTTCTGATGGGTGTCATCATCCATAGTTCCAGGGTAAAGCCAGTATCCCTCAGTAAATGGCCCTGTGGGATGTCCCCCCTAGCAGACATGTGGTATAGCTGTGATATGTGCCAGATATGTGAGTCATGATAATTGACAGGGTTGCCAGCACACTCATTCAAGATAATCTCTTGGTCATTGCACATGACTTTGCAGTTGATAGAGTGGTTTCCCTTGTGGTTAATGTAAATTCTACACTGCTCACCAGGTGGTGCCTTGATATGTACACGAGTACAATCTATGGCACCCAGTACTTCAGAGTAGTGAGCTACATGGTGGAACTGTGGGGTCTATATTAGAACACCGAACATTCAAAACATTGAGTGTTCTAATATCGAACCCTATCAATCGAAAATTAAAAACATCGAACATTCAGAACAGCAAATTTTTTCCTAGGGAAAAAATTTACTGTTCCAAAACACATACACACAACACAAGCACACCAAACAAACAGCAATCCACACACATACACCTAAATTCTTACACCTAACCCTACACTAAACTATACATACACCGCTAACTATCCACTTACCTTAACCCAAACCCTAACCCTAAGGTCCGTCACTATTGCACAGTCACCTCACCTGCGCCCTAACCCTAATTCACCTACCACGCCCTAACCCTCACGTCCACACAATCGCACACTTACCTGACCCGCACCCTAACCCTAACTCACCTAACCCGCCCTAATCCTCACATCCACACAATTGCACACTTACCTGAACCCGACATTTAACTTTCAACCACAGTGCTGAAACTACCAAAGTAACAGAAATGGACAACTGAATTCTTTCCCTAGGAAAAAATTTGGTTTTCTGTTTCTTCGATATTTTCAATGTTCGTTGAAAACGGGTCGATATTAGAACACTTGACATTTCGAATGTTCGGTGTTCTAATATAGACCCGAACTGTGGCATATTGCTGGCCCTCTCCTCAGGGGAAAGGGGAAAATATATGTACTCACTGGCATGTAGGAGCATAGCATCTGGGAATTGGTGGAGTATCCTGGATGCTGATGCCTGTGACACCCCCATTGTGTCCCTAGTTGGTCTTTGAAAAGTACTTGTAGCTAATATCCTAAGGGCTACACATACCTTACTTTCTACTGGGATGAGTTCCCCTTGGTTGTCTCTGGCTCTGAGTTGAGGGCAGCAGAGCTCACAGAGTTCCTGTAATATGTCCCTGTCCACTCTGCAACTCTCTACAATCTCCAGCTCATGTAGCCCCTGGAAGGTCACCCTGGGCCTGAACACTCTTCTCCTTCTCATCCTAGGCCTATTGTCAGCAGCACCAGCAGCATTGACTTCAGCCTCTAGCACATACAGATGTAGAATAGCTGCAGCAGTCCCTAGCATTATCTCAATTACAATTTCCAAGCCTCTACTCCAATGGTTTTGAAGTATTGAGGGAAAATCAGAATGTAGACTGTATGTATACTTAATACATTTCTTGAATAGGTCCACCATGTGGGACTGTCTAATTAAGATGTAATACACCTGCTTAGGATATAATTAACATGATTTAAAGGTCCTGCTTCAGTGTGCAGTAGTGTGCTGTATGCACCATCGTGAAGCAGAGTACAGCTGTGCATAACAGAGGTAAGCCATGTCAAAATTTTGTATTTTCATCCCTGTTGCCATGCAACATACAGAAAATGCTATTTACTACAAGTTGCAGTTTATTTGTATGAGCTGCAATATCACAACAGTATCAGAAAAGTTTGCATACCCTGTACTAGAACCTAAGGCCATCTGTACTCCAATCCAATACTTAACACCTGTCAATACAGGAGTAATTATGTAAGCCCTATAACTTGAGGGTATTAACAGAGTGCAGCTCTGCTTACCAGGTTTGCATGATGCCCAGTGGTGCTCAGCAATATCAACTGAATGCATCCATTTTCAAATTTTGGATGTATAATTCATGTCTGAGACATGGGTAGTCTAGTCACGCAAACAAGGTATGTATTGCCAAAACCATATGTGGCAAGTAGAGCACTGTGCAAACATGTGCAATACAATAGAAAGTGATATGGAACATCCCCCTGATGTCATCAACATCTATTGGAAATACAAACACTGTGTAGGAGCCTACACAAAGTGAACAACCCTACACAGTTCTTGCTTTTTGTGATTCAACACATCCACTGATTCTTGCAATCATTTGCATAATAACCATGCTGACAGCCTGGAATCTGCATAATTAGTAGCTGTGTAAGCTGGTCAACAGCATGGGAACATGATTTTGCAGACATGAGGAAGGGTATTACATTGCCTATGGTGACAGTACATTATAGTCCTCTATTACATGACTTTTTTGGTAATTATAGTTAAAACCTTTTGTGGCAAGTGATGCACTGTGTAAACATGAGGTAAAAAAAAATAAAATTATAGTAATCTGACACACACACACCCCTGATGCTTTTGGACATCCACAGTGTACACATTGCCCATTATATGTGTGTTGCTACCTTTTGAGGGAATTCTATCCATATTTCTAGACTTTTGCGTGCCCTTACTTCCATGTAGACTCTTGTATGTGGAAATTTTCCGCATACTCTACCAACATGGCCATGGAGTCTACAAGGTTTTATTAAAGGTTGATGGATCACTCCACCATGTTGTTTTGCTTCATTTGCATAAATTTCAACTACTTATGCTGAAATTTGCATTCCACAAAAGTCTCCATAATTGTGAGTGAGTGCACATGATTGCACACCACTACACAGAATTTACTGAATCTAAAACTGTTCAAGCCTGTGTTTAAACTGTGCCATGACTCATACACAGAAAAAAAATGACTGTGCAATTTTTATTGAATTCCCCCTTTTGTTTAGATCTCTTGCTGTGGGCACTGTGGTAAATTTAGAAAACAAATATTAAAAGGCTTGGGCTTTGCTTGACTAGTTGCTGGCTTAGTTTCAAAGACAAGAGTATTACATTGAGACAGACAGTGACCAATAACAAATTGCTTGGCTGGTGGTTTTCAGAAAGTAGGGAAGTTAAACATTGTATATATTGCTCTTGTAAACTTAGAAAGCTGCAAAATAACAGGTTTTGTGTTAGCATACACTTTCTGAGGGATAGGAAGTCTGCATTTGAAATGGCCATGTCATTATTTAGTTTGACTTTGATCAGTGTTGGTGAGACAACAAAGCTCAAAAGATGGGGCATAGTTTAAATAATTGCCTTTATAGACATAAAAAAGTTGCTAGAATAACAGGATTTGTGTTAGCATGCATTTTTTAAAGTATTTGAAGTATGAAACTGAAATGTATGTCATTATTTTGTGACTTCATAATAATGGTGGTGGGACAAAGGTTAAAAAAAATAGAGACGGACTTTAAATATTGCTCTGATAAAGTTGGAAAGCTGCAGCCTGCTAGAATTAGTAGGTTTTGCATTAGCATGCTTTGTCTGAAGGGCATGACATGTCTCTCATTATTTAGTGATTTTCAGTCACCAGTGCTTTACCAGAAAATCACAAATTTTATAAGAAACAGAAGAAAAATGAGGCAAGAATCTGGACATGCTACAGAAATCTGGGCAGTTGATGTTGGGCTGACTAGACTAGTGGATATGTCAAGTTAAAATGTAATGCAAATCAATGAAGTTGTTTGGCTTAATGGCTTTTTTACACAATTAAAAAGGTGTTGAAGAATTGCACTTATAATAACAATGATTAGAAAAAAATTAAGAACTGTAATATAGACTTTCTTTTTACTTCGAAAAATGTATATTAATTCACATTCTGTTATTCTGCCAATGATTCAAGTTAATACAGTACTAATATGTTAAGTGTCCCTGAATGGTCCCTGTCTGATTATTATTTCTGGATTTGTTCACCTAGAAGTGAATCCAGCCCAGAATCTGGATATCAATTTTGTGGTGGACAGGACAGGAATGGAGGTGGACAGATGTGTCATGGACAGGACAGGACTGATGGTGGACTGGTGTGTCAAATTAAAATGTAATGCATAGATGTAGTTTGACTCTGTACACAACCAAATTACCTTTTTATGAAGTACAGGAGTCACCTTTGGGCACATTGTGAGTGCTGAGATGAGCACTTTTGTCTAATATCAAAAATTGAAACAATACTAATTTCATGACTTTTAATTGTACCCTAACTTAAGAATGGGGTCCATTCACTTGATGGTGTTATAAACCCAAAAGACTTGGAGAAATTAAACCAAGAAATTATATAAGAATGGGAAATCTGCTATTTTTTTTCTTTTTTTGAGTGAGTAACTGATTCCAGGAATAGACTACCAAATTATATTAAAGCAAGAACTATTTTAGATATTTTAATAACAGCTTTGACAGTTATTATGGAGATGACTGTTTTGGTATATTGGCTGGCTAGAAGGGCATTTTTATCCATGCCTGAAATATGTAATATGCAAGGATAAACAAAAGCCTGACATAATTAATTTCAGAACATGATCTCAGTTATTTCTGTTCTGTCCTGTCACTGAGCTGTTTTGCACAGTCTCAATACAAAGTGTGACTGCCAAGTGTTTGAAGATTGCACTTGGATGAAACAAGCCTTTATCAGATAAGGTCACTGCAATGGGACATGCCCTTCCCTAAGGTCCATTTTAATTAAGTTTAAGTTCAAAAGAGCAAAAGTACAGGTAATAAAGGTCATGCCTGGGGTAGTGGGGAATTTATCCCAACAGAAAAAGTATGGGTTTAAAAAACATGTTAATATGTTAGCATGTTTTTAAATAAAAGTGTGTATAAACTTCTGCCATTGAACCATTTTGCTTTTCTGACTGAGAAGGCACATGTTGTATTGAGCAGAATAAAGTATGTACGCTTTATTTGCTGCTGTAGCAATATGTTTTATTAACTTGGTCTGTGCTTAGCTGCATATCAAATGGCAACCAATGTTGCTTAGCTGCTTGAGTTGACTTATATAATAGTAAACAGTGCATTGTGTTCTGGCAGCATATACTCAGCTATGAAAAACAGTGTCAAACCGGTAAGATGGTAGAACTGAATAATGTGCTTTGTGGTGTTCCGTTTAAAATTAAATATTTAAACAAGCATGCCACAATGATTCCTACTACTATTTCATGAGCATTGAGACATTTTAGCTTAAATCCCTGTATTGTAAGTTTCCATTAATCATACTCTCATACTATGGAAAGAAAACTTTCTTGGAAACAGTCCAAATCCCATAAACAGCCTTCAAATCATACAATATCATGTAACAAACATATGCTCTAACTGCTCTGTTTGAATCAACTCCTCATACCCTTTCTCCAACATCTGGTTTCTAGTCCTGTCAGGTGCATTCCATACCTCATACTAATATTTTATACCAGGTATGAATGTGTTCCTTACACCACAGCACAAAATTAAAGTTATTTTCCTCTCTAAATTATCTTTATATTTGCTAATATTACACCTCTTAAACCAGACCTTAAATCCTCATTTATCTTGCAACATACATAAATTGTACTGGACATTTTATCTTGAAGCACCACAAAGAGAATTACTGCACATCATTTGTGCAAAAAACAAACAAACAAAAACAATATGACTTACATGAGTGAAGGCGATATTTACTGATCATTTTTCCTCTTAAATTCATCTATGAAGAACTTAGCCTCACCTTTTTGAGAAGAAGTTCACATTCTGGGATCATGTTATGCAATGGATTTCTTCCAAACAAGGACAGTTATATCACCTTGCCAGTAGTTCATAGGTTCATAGGAAGTCACTAGGCTAACAGCCCTAGAGCCCTTACAAACCTAGCTATATTTACCATGATTTGCCACAATTGTCGATAGGTAGGTGAGTGACGTTCACAGAGGTAAGGGTCAAAGGTAGTTAATACTGACTTCTTCTGTCCAGGAGGGACTTGGCTACCACCCCAGGAATTAATTTGTGGTCACCCATTCTTGGTATAGCTTGCATTTGAAAAGGGTCAGAGAGGAGTCCTATTTCACATGAACTGGAAGCTTCTTCTAGAGAAGTGGCAGTCTCTGGGAGATGTATCTCTCTTCAGCATGACTTATTCATGTCAGAGGCTAGGTTAAGACCCCTGGAGCGAGTGGCACTTTGAAGTTTGATTTATGAATATGTAGCATGTCCATCAGGGCTAGGTCAGAGACTGCCCTGTAAGCCAGGCACAGGTCACCCCTTAGCAACTTGTAGGAGGCAGAATACAGTGACAGGACCTTCAGTCTTTCTGCATAAGACTTGTTTTGTATACCTTGCAATTTCTTGGTGAGAAACCTCTGTGGTCTCTGAAATTGTTGCAGGTGCCTGGTGAGGTACATGCAAAAGGGAGCATTGTACTTAATTATTGGTCTGATGAGGGCTGAGTATAATGGAATTATAGCATCCTTAGATCTAAATGGGATTCCTTTACTTATAAGATGTGCCACATAGAAAGATTTTGTTTTTACTGCAGATACACGGTGGTCAAAGTTCAGATTGCTATCAACTTGAGTACCCAAATCATGTACCACTGGGTCTATACTTAGGGGGTTGTTGTCTGTAATATAATTAGCAGGTTATCAACTTTCCCAAAGGGAATAATAATGCATTTTATTTTGCATTTAGCTTTAATCTGTGGCTTTGGCACCAGTCATTTGTTTGCTTTAACCCTGTCTGCAGTATATGTACATCACTGGGGACTCAATGATTGCTCCCAATTTGCAATAGTCAGCGAACTTGGTCAGCCATAGGCCATCCAAGTTTGTCCGGACTTCTGAGAAGTAAATTCTGAACAGTGAGGGGCCTAGCACAGAACCCTGTGGTAGACCACTAGTGACTGGTCTTTTACATCATCTATAGATGACATCACGTGACTGGTCTTTTACATCATCTATAGATGACATCACCCACTTTGACAGTATGTGCCCTGTCAGTGAGCCAATTGGCTACCCATCTGGTAATGTAGGGGTTAATTCCCAGTTGGAAGAGTTTCTGTTTAATATGAGTGGGAGACTGTGTCAAATGCATTGGCTAGGTCAAGATAGGAAGTATGCAGTGTCTTTCCCTTGTCTAGGGCCTTGGTGACTTTCTCGAAGAAGTAAACCATGTTTAGCAAGCATGATCTACCGTTAATGAATCTGAACTGAGTTGGGTCCAGAGTTTGGAGAGTACCTATGTCCTTGTTAGTAAGGTCCATAACCTTTCCATGGCCTTGCAGATGAGGCTAATCAAGTTTATGGGCCTATAATTCCCATGGTCGGTTGATGGTCCCCCTTTGTGCAGAGGGATTACTGTTGCTGTCCTCCATTCTGAAGGAACATAGATAGTTCTCAAGCTATGGTTAAACAGGGATCCAAGTGGGTCTGCTAGGTCTTGTTTTAAGTTGTTTAAAAGGCAACCTGGGATGTTGTCTGGTCCCACTGATGACATGTTTTTGGCCTTGGAGAGTGCCGAGATGACCTGCTGTCTTGAGATAATAGGTTAATGAATGGTGGCAGGTATACTTTGGGGGATGACTGGACAATACAGGAGGGTGAAGTTTTATCCAAATCTGTCTGCTAGCAGGTTGGTTATTACCTCTGGTTGAGTATGGGAGGTGCCATCCACAACCAGTTCAGTGCATAGCTGGGTATTCCCTTTTATATTTCGGACGTAGTTAAAGAATGCCTTCTGCTGCTCGTCTGGTCAGGATAAAACAGATGAACATTCATGGGTTCAGTTCAAGCAGCTTTATTATACACAAACACATCTGAAAAGAGGTTTTATAACTTAAACTTAAATAAACTTATAAACAAACTGACTGCCACATTCATACATGTTAACACTCTGGCTTTTCTGTCAAAATGGCACTGCTGCCTGCACGTGCTCAATATTTATATGCACGTGCTACAGCTGGAAATGCTTCTTAAAGGTGCACACACGCTCTGATCTACATCCTCCCTCTCTGAGAAATAGTCCATATATATGAAATGACAGTATTCAATGACATGCAATTTACAGAAATGACATGCAGTTATACAGAACTAATTCTTTGACATGCAATTATACAAAATAAGACACATAGAAAACAATTATGTCCAAGTTGCTGTGTATTTTACACTAGGTCTAGAAATATGACCTGACCGTGTAACATAAAAATCAGAATTGGATCTAGCAGCAAGGACTGTCTTCAATGGATGTTCAACTTTGAGGACAACTGGGACATCATCTGGAATGGAAATGGATACTGTGACATGTTCTTTGATACAAACATTGTCTGGGTTACTCTGAGATCTAAAGTCTGTATCATAGGTACAATGCTGCCATATCATTGCTGATACAGGAAGAAGATATTTGCAATTTCTCCTGTAATCTATACCCTCAGATTCCAGTAAGCAGGATCTTGTCTCAGTACATTTACCTCTCACTTGACCAATTTGATCAAAGCCTTTCGCCGTTTGCATCCACATTGTCTCTATTTCTTTTAACAGACGAAAAAATCTGCTCATTTAATCATAGCTGGACTTCTGAGAAGAGCGATTTTTAAAAGGTTGGGCTTTGATTACTCTGTTGTTTTTAGCATTAGGCACCAACAAACTAGAAGTGATAGGCAAAGTTGTTCTGGTTTGCCTAGATGGAAGTCTCTGAGCAGGTGAACTCTGAGATTGAGTAAATTCAAGAAGATATCAGTATTGTCACACTTTGACCTGTCCAGTAATTGCTTTGCACACTGTACTGCACATTCAGCAAGACAGTTTGACTGAAGATATTTAGCAAATCTCTGAAACAATTGACTGGTAAATTGAGAACCATTTTTAGAAATAACTTTGTGTGGATTACCATGGACTGAGAAATGATGTTTCATCTTAGTAATAACAGCACTGGATATTAGGTTAGATAATGAATCAATCTCAAATTAGTTTGAATAAGAGGCTACCAACACTAAGTAATGTTGACTGTTCCACTCAAATATGTCATTTGCTACTGTTGACCAAGGTAGTTCAGGAATATGACTTAGCTGAAGTGGTTCTTTTTGCAAATTTGGATTAGTACTGTTGCACACTGAAAAAGAAGAAAGCACTTTATCAATGTATTTTGCTACAGAAGGTCATAATACTAGTCCTCTCACCCTTCTTTTGGTAGAATCTGAACCTGATGATGTAAAATCTAAATGTATTCACATTGTAAGGAAGTAGGAACAACAACTTTTGGACCTTTGAAAATTATACCATCTTCCATCAGCATCTCATCTCACGGATGGTGCAGTGGTGCAGTAGTAACATTGTCGCCTCACAGCAAGAGGTTCTCCAGTTTGATTCTCAGCTGCAGTGCCTTCTGTGAGGTGTCTGTATTTCCTCCCTGCATTCATGTGAGTTCCCTCCAGGTGCTCCGGGAGTTTCCTCTCACGTTTCAAAGACATGCATCTAGAGAGTTTCTTCCCAGGCCGCCAATGAAAATTGGCTTCATTCCAAGTCAGACTTTCCTGGTAAACAAATGTTAAATAACTAAATAAAATCTCTGTATGGAAAGTAAGGTTGCACTTCTGACCTCCTGGATTGCTTTGACAGCACTCCTACATTGACGAAGTGGTTGAGCTTTTGCAAAATTGGATACGTCTTTGTATGATCTCTCAGCTGATCAAGTCTCATGGTAGAAAAATTATGCACTTCTATGACATCAAAGTCAAAATTCTGTGCATCAAGCTATTCCGTGGTATCTATGGGTGATCTGGATAAGGTATCAGCCAGATAAAAAAGTTTAGCCTTTGTATAGACCATTTTGAAATTGTACATTTGCAATTTGAGCATCATTCTTTGCAGTCTTGCTGGAGCAGAATGCATAGGCTTTTTTAGAATAGTGACTAGAGGTTGATGGTCAGTTTCTGTCTGAATAGCTCAGCCATAAATATAATCATGGAACTTCGAACTTGCGAACACAATTGCCAAAAGTTCCTTCTCAATTTAAGCATGCTGCATCATAGTTTGGGTAACAGTTCTAAATGCATAGGCAACAGGTCTGCCTTATTGAAGAATAACTGCACCAAGACCGAACTTTGAAGCATCACAGGAAAGAACTAATGGTTTGTGGACATCATAGTATCTTAATAGAGGCAGGTTAGCAATTTGCTGTTTAAGGTTATCAAATGCTGTCTGGTGTTGTTCTAACCATGACCATGCAACATTTTTGCATATCAGCTCTCTTAAAGTCAAGGATAAATTTCCACAAATAGTTAACCATACCAAGGGAACGCTGTAGGGCTTGGACATTGTCTAGAGCTGGCATCTCAAGAATGGCTGCTTACTTAGAAGGATCTGGTCATAAGCCTGTGCTGGTAAATAAATGACCTACATAAGTAACTTCTGGTAGTCTGAATTTGCACTTCAGAGGATTGAGCTTTAAGTTCACTTCACATGCTCTGCCAGAACTTTCCTGAGGTTTCTGTCATGCTCTGCTTCACCATTACCTCCAACCAGTAAGTCATCAACTATTACTGCACACAGGTAGCCTGAAAAAATTTGCTCCATTGCATGCTGAAAGACTTCACTGGCAGAATTTATTCCAAAAGGCATCCTGAGGAATCTGTATCTTCCAAACAGGGTAGTAAATGTAGTCAGTAATAAAGATTTGCAATCAAGCATTACTTGCCAAAATTAACGTTTTGCATCTAAAACAGAAAAAACAGTGACATTTGGCATGAGGGTTGCAATCTCTTTGACTGTACGCTTAGGATGATAAGGTCTCTTTAATGCCTTGTTCAAGTCTCTTGGGGGTGAATGCATATTCTGATTTCGTCTGAATTTTCCTTATGAGCAGCTACCATGGAAGATACCCACTCAGTTGGTTCTGTGACTGGACAAATTGCACCTTGCTGCAAAATTTTGTCTAAATGGACCTTGACTTTGCCCTGCATAGCTACTGGAACTCTTCTTGCTGGTCTGACCACTGGACTGACCATTGGGTCTAACTTCATGGAGTACACAACTGGAAGTTTGCCTTGCTTGTCGTCAAAAACATCAGCATACTCTGAGAAAATAGCATCAATAAAGCTGGAACTGGGACATGTGCATACATGATGTACTTCTTTGGTAAAAGAAAGCAGTTTCATTCTCAAACTGTCTCTGAGACTGAATACTGCACAGGTCTTCTGATTACGTACAATTGCAAGCTTTTCCCAGCCAAATAGCATGAAAACATTACTGAGCCTTCGGTTTGAATCTGTTCACATCCATACGCAACAAGCTTTTCACAATTGACCAAATTAAGTTGCTTGCCAGCCCTCACTTTAGCAAATGTTTCTGCTGACATTACATTACACCTTGAACCAGTGTCTGCTTTGAGCTCTGTGGGTTTGCCATTGGTCAGGACAGTACAAAATACTTTATTCCTTGCCAAGAAATCTATTTCATTCACATTTTCACTGGCCACTGATACACCATCTACATAGAAAATAGGCTTGCAGCTCTCTACATGATCAACTTGCTTTTTTGAGTGACCTTTAATTATTGAATGAGGCTTGCTTGATTTAGAAAACTTTTGAAAATGGTTCCATTTTTTACACTTGTGGCATCATTGACCAAATGCTAAGCACTTCTCTCTTTTAGACTCATGATTGGCTCCACAATTGCAACAGTTAACAATAAGACTTGACTTGGGTTTTGTTGACTCACTCTTATACTGTACTGAGCATTCCCTTTTTACTGAGCTAGTCTTAGAACTTGCTAGAAAGCTACAAGGTCTCCCAGGAAAACCCACAGGGGTTGCAGCTGCCATGTGCTTAGGCCTGTTTCTGGTTGCCACATGTTGCATGCTGTCTACGTTTGCTCTAGAGGCTGTTGAAACCATGCTTTTATCACTTGAAAGCATACTTGTGTGCCTTTCTGTGAGCTCATGCATTTGACAAATTTCTGTCCTCTATTAACTCATCTTTCAAGTCACCAAATCTGCACATTTTCACCATATTTCTCAAGTCAGTGATATAAGCTGCAAATGTTTCACCTGGCTTTTAGTCTCTTGTATAAAATAAATGCCTCTCTAATGTAACATTTGTCTGGGGTTGCACATTTCTCTAAATTTCCATTTTAAGCACACAGGGTCCTTGATTCAGTCGGTACCACAATATGATGGTTTCCCCCTCTCCTGCATACACTTCTGATGGATACACAAATTAATGCTCTCTTTCAAAAGCTTTTGACCCAGCTAAGTTAAGCAAAATCAATGTCCTTACATGTGAATCTTTGTCAGAAAAATCTGCTTGTATGAAAATATTATATTCCTGCTTGGTTACTCTCCAATTCTCTGCTATATTAAGATCAAACTCAAGTAGACTGGGTCTGTGAAATGCGTCTGCCATATCAACACACAGTAGTGGAAGGTGCTTGAAATTATGTACAAACATACACACACACACACACACACACACACACACACACATATATATATATATATATATATATATATATATATATATATATATATATATATATATATGCCAGAACTTTATGCCAGTACTTATAATTATGCCCAGTAGCACAACAAACTCTTTGAAATAACTGCACTTTGCCAAGTAAGTTTCTGTAGCACAAGAACACTTTGAAATCACCATACTTTATGAAACCACTTCTTATCAGTGTAAGAAATTCTTCAAAATGACTGTACTTTGCAAACAAACTATACACAATGGAAAATTCTCAGAGTAAGAAACACTTCAAGAGGAAATCACTTTACAAATAACCTGTACACAGCACAAGAACCTTTCAAAATGGCTGTACTTTGTGAAATAACTGCACAGTGTAAGAAACACTCTAAAATGATGGCTTTCTGCGAATAAATGAACAAAGCACAGGAAACGTTTTGAAATGGTTGTACTTTGACTGCGTTTTGCAATATAACTGTACTTTGCACACAGCAAACTCTTTGAAATAATTGCACCAAAATAAAGCACACACTCTGCAAATGCTTTGCACACTCTGAGATACTTCAAACTCTAGTTATGCTTTGACTGGCTTCGGTCAATAAGAAATAGTGGTCTGTGCCCAAAACACGGTCTTTTACTAAAGAAATGCCGTCACCTTTCTCTTTAAGCTTAATTTGCCCTTTTATTGTACCCGTTATGCCCTTTTAATCTCTTATCATGCTCATTATCCTTTTCTTGTGCCCATTTTACTTTAAACATACTCGTTATGCAAACCAAAGGTAATTCTGAGACCCATATGAATAGTTTTGCTAGTTTTATCAAGTATTATGGTTATGAACATTTTGTTTAATTGATAATGCAGTTTGTGCCTTTTGTTTGCTTAATAATACATTTTTGTGCTACTCGTTTGATTAATAATGGGTTTTGTGCCTTATAAATGCACCGTTTCATTTTCATTGCCAAATAAATCATTTGTGCAGTTTTCTTTACCTTTAGCTCATTTCTGGCCCTTTTTCATTTGTCTGTGCTCCTTTTCACTCAACCTGCTTAGTCTGGCTTCACCTTCAACTCTGCAGCTCATGGCTTGTAGAAGTTGCTCTTCTAATCCCAGTTCTGGCACCATGTCGCTCATCTGATCAGGATAAAATAGACAAACATCCGTGGGTTCAGTTCAAGCAGCATTCCACACAAACATCAAAAATGAGGCTTTGTAACTTAAACTTAAGTAAACTTATAAACAGACTGACTGCCACATTCATACATGTTAACACTCTGGCTGTTCACTCAAAATGGCACTGCTGCCTGTACATGCTCAGTATTTATATGCATGTGGTACATCTGGAAAAGCTTCTTAAAGGAACATGCACATGCTCTAATCTACACCTTGTGATTATCCTTAGCTAGGGAAGCTGTTTTTACTTTGCAATTAGCTTTGCAGGACTTGACAAGCTCTCTAATTTGTTTGTTTACGCTAGAGATGGATTTCTTCCACTGATAAGCAAGTTCCACTTGTTTTTGGACATTAGTTTCTTTCCATTGTTGTATTTAGCCTGTTTATATTAGGGGTCCACCAGAGTGGCTTGTTTTTTCAGCAAGACCTGGTTTTAATCCAGTCCAGTACAGCTAATTTTATACAGCTGCTTAAGTGGTTATATACGGCATTGGTGTTCACATCTGCATATGAGTCCATGTTATCAGGCAGCTACCATATCCCGCTTCATATCCAGCCTGGTGAGGGAAATATCTGTGTGTCTCACAATGGAGACACACATGACCAATTCTTTAGGTTTTGTGGTGTTACACCTTATGGGCTTATTTGTTGAGACACTGGTGTGTGTGTTATTATGTGTTGTGGTTGTTTTTTGCATTATCATATGTGTAAATGGTTTTTGATTGAGACACCCCTGATCTTTTGGTAAGTTACTACTGAGCACTTCTGCATATGTGGGTTTACGTGTAATGTCCTTATTTAGTGTGTGCTGACAACCTGTTTGGCATTCAATTTATCCTTATGTGAGAGTCTTGCCTCCAATGTCATAGTGTAACTACATCTCTCACATAAAGCATTTCTTTATTTCATGAGTAAGGGGTTGTCAGTATACATGAAACAATTACTACATTGCCTCAGGATGCCCATGTCTATCAGGCTGGCCAGAGAGATGCTAGGAAACTACCTGTTCATGGCAGCAGGTTCTTACTGTATGCTTTATTAGGGAATGGAATGGGGTAATTTGACAGGACTGTGCTGGTAGCTCCGAGACTACAAGAGGCACCTATACTGGTCCAAGTACACCAAGAAGGTCCCTGCCTTCACTTTTTTCACCTTGTAGAATGTCTTGACCCTTTGTTGAATAACTACATTACATCATCACATCTTCATAGTCTGCTCAAAGTCAGTCATCCCGAGAGAGAAATAAGTGCAAGTGGTCTGTCCACCTTCCTTTAGCTGATTACCTGTACCTTGTACTGTATGGCAATATAGAAGTATGTTTACAGCTATTTGCATTCATATATCTGTACTGTGCAGCATGCTTTCTATGAATAGCCTGCTCACAGTAGGCAGCAGTTAGCTATAACTTGTTCTTGATCTTCGGTGAAAATCTGTATTGCTTGCACAGTGTATTATTACAAACTGAGTATGAAGACAAAATTTGGAAAAATAATCTCTTAAAAAAGAATCTCTCTGTACAAAAATTGAATGTCCACACTACTCTTTTAGCAATAACTAAAATGTAAACTGGTATATTGAAATAAGCATACTGTTCACAAATATCGCTGATGAGCTAGGACAGATTAAGAGATGTAAAAGCAGGAGTAACATGTAGAGGATACTTGTTGTAGTACATGGTGTTTTATCTACTCCATATTTTATCAGTTACAAAATGAAAAAAAAATGTAAAGTGTTTTACCAGCTTTGAAAGCCAGTGAAGCACTTAGAAATTGTTGTCACATAGACAACAAGTAAATATAAATGAGAAAAAAAAGTCATGGATGGTTTATTTATGCCTGCAACCTTACAAGAATGAAAATATGAGGCAAGATATTTGGGGACAATTGAGAGTGAAGGAATTTCCCTTTTGAGAGACCCAGCTGTAACAATACTTAGCGGGTGTGCAATAACTGTTGCACACCTGTGAAAGCATTGTTATGATCAGGTCTCATGCTACAGTAGCTCTTTACAGGTCTTTTTTCAGATTTTGGAGAGTAATCATGGTGCTGCATGCACATACATTATGACTTCAAAATCACTGAGGTGAGCCTTGAGGGAAAAACCTGCTTAGACTCCATGAACTTAATATTAAACACTACAGTGTTCCATATTGTTGCTCCAGTGATAGCAACACCATTTTGCAGTGGAGTTAAGTTTATGTGTATTTATTTGTTAGTTATAGGTTAGGGAAGTGACTTAGAGCATGATCTACAGCTGATAATTACTTTGTTGAGGCAGTGCTTAGTGAGCAAATGTTTGCAGGAAGGTCTTGAGTTCTGCTATATCAGTTTGTGATAGCAGTCCTGACTTGGAAGAAAAAATTTGTCAAGCGTTAAAAGTCAGGATACACTTTTACAGAATAATCAGGGAATTTATTCATTTGCTGAAATTTTCTAAGGCTTCTTTTTGGTGTTTCTTACTAGCTGTGAATGTTTACTTGGTCATATTCTATTATTGTCTTATCATATTTAATAATTAGAATTGCTTCTTGGAGGAGTCCTTTTTTGAAACAAGGACTTTTATTTCTTTCCTCATCCATGACTAAGAGAAGTAGTGTGTGTGCATGTTTTTTAATTTGTACCACATGAGCTATAATTTAAAGAGATACTAAAGTAGTCTGTGCTTTATATAAGGAAACAGGTATGGAGGAGAGACCTGTTTGTATTTAAGATGAGGTTGTTAAATACTGACTGAAATTATATTTTGAAATTGTAAATAGTTATGATTTTGTTGATATTCAATGATTTCTAAGTGAAATCTGTGTTCAGATGACAATTTGCAGAGATGGTCACAGATCTTGTTGCATGTACATGCGCAACTTTTTATATATATATAGCCAGTCTAAGAAACAATTCCAAATTGTTTTTTTTTTTTTTTTTTTTTAGCTTTGTGGCTAAGGATCTGCGTTTGACACCTGGGCATATTTGTATCCTTTAATATGATCAGTTCTTAGGATATACTGTTATTTAGATGCTGTAGGGTTTTATGTAGTAATGGTGTACAGTAGGTCAGGGTTATGTTTTCAGGTTACTAGCTATCCCTTGAGGTTAGTATTTATTCTATTTGCAACTGACATTCTTGTAGCTGTATTAAGTAGCTTAGAAGAGTGCAGTGAGCTTTTTTAACATACTCTTAAGTATTACTTTTCTATCTGCACCTTCAAATGCTCTGCATAATTTGAATGGTTTGCATGCAATTGGTCATACAGCCAATAGTTGAACAGGGTTTTCTTCGAACTTATATGTCAAAGATTTAGATGTCGAATGGTCAGAATGTCATATAAAATTTGAAATTCGACATTTCCGACCACTCTACCACCTAAACAAGCACTACCATGGGTCAAAAAGGGAGGATGTTTGGTGTTTCTACATAATTGCATTTGCAATTATGCCGAATTGGCGTTCTGCAGTCAAACATGTTGTGTTCAACATTTGGCTGTATGACCAAATCCATGCATGCTATTTGAATATGTTATACATTTTTGGATTGATTGGATTGTTTAGAACAGGTTTTAGAAATCATGCTTGATTTTCATTTGTCCAGAGCTACATGAATTTAGTTTAGGTTGCTTAGTATATTTTTGTACTTGAGTAAAGTATTTTTAGGGAGCTAGTCTGAGTTCATTCTTTGAATCTGGGGTTAGTTAAAGTGATATTGATAGGTGTTCTGTCAGGGTAAGGGTTTATACCTCATACTAACCTTGTAGTAAGCTTTTTTGTAAAAGAAAATATAAAATATCTGGTATAAAAGTGTTGAGTGTTGTCAAAAGTATTTATTCAAGATATTTGTAAGAAGTAATTTTTTCATAACTTATTTCTGTACTGGAGGCTAGAAGCTTGTATTTGATGAATTTGCTGGACAAGAGTATGATGTAGGTTTGGTGCAATAAACTGTGAATAATTCAACAATTCAAATTTAAATGTATTAATGGACCTCATTTCATTAATTTCCTTAATACCCAATTAATGCATTTCAGGGTCATGGTAAGAGACGGAGCTTATCCCATTTACAGAATGAAGTGCTAACTGTTTGCTAAATGCAGAGATTCACTCTCTCCCAATACATGCCCACTGGCAATTCTGAGGAGTAAAAAGACTTATTTTACCTACCTTTGGGAATCAATCATCTACAAACAGTCAGCCAAAGCCCTTTATTATTGACCTTCACTTCTCATTTGAGTCCCAGCACAAAACATCGTGGGACTCCACTGCTGACTGGTCTCTTTGTGGAGCCAAATTCCCCAATTTTGATTATCCGTGTCCTATCTGTGAACCAGTTGTCAATCTAGCAGATGAAACAGGAACTTATACCCAGTTTATTTTGCTTCTTTACTATGCTTGAGTGGGGGATTGTGTCAAAAGCATTGGCCAAGTTGAGGTATGTGGTATATGCCTTTTTGCCTTCATCCATTGCTTTGGTGACCTTTTCAAAAAAATCCACCAGGTTGAGTAAGCATGACCTGCCCTTGACAAATCTAAACTGAGGTGGGTCCAGTGTTTGGAGGTTCTCTTTGCCCTGATTGATTAATTCCATGATAAGTCTTTCCATGGCTTTGCATATGAGGTCGGCCAGACTTGTGGGTCTGTAATTGCCTGGGTTTGTGGCAGGTCCTCCCTTATGCAGAGAAATTACTATAGCTGTTCTTCATTCACTATGGAGGCAGAAGTGAACAATTTTGTTAAGGTTGGGGCTAAATCATGCTTCGTGTCATTTAAGATGCACCCAGAGATATTGTCAGGACCCATCAATGCAGTATTTTTAGCTTTTGATAGCACTTTTTGGACTTGGTCTTCTGTGATAGTTGGAGCCAAACCATTTTCAGGTGAATCTTAAGGAATAGACAGAGGGGATACAGGGATAAAGTTAAAGCTAAATTTATCAGCCAGTAAGTTCACTATATCTTCAGCCCCACTGTAAGCAGCACTGTTCACAATCAGCTCAATGCATTGCTGCCTTGTCCTTTTGAGATTACAAACATAACTCAAAACTGCCTTGTGGTTGTCTTTCACTTGGGTAGCTATTTTAACCTCACATTCGGCTTTGGTGGATTTTATTAAGTTCCTTACTTGTTTGTTTATTTCAGTAACAAGAGATCTAACATTCTGGGAATTACTCTTCTTACTTCCCTATGCTTCCCAAAACTTACTTCCCACATGGCGATCACCCAGACACACATATCCATGCAAACACATTCATGCCACTATAGGCTCTCACACACACACACACATACACACACACACACACACACACACACACACACACACACACACACTCACGCATACACACGGCTCTGTGATACCAACCTCTACTATATGCTGCGAGCTGTGAACCCATGCATAGGGGTGAATAGGCATACACTGTCTTTTGACAATGCACACTTTCCTCCTAGTGAAGAAAATAACTCAGTAGAGTGACTCTCTGAATCAGCACCATTTCTGGAGGAAGGCTTATGGCATTTGCTAATACCCTGGTTATGGACTGCTGCCTTTGATCTGACTTGCCCTAAAAGGACTCTCTCCATGCTGTAGCCAGTATCAGTATACCGACACACTGATAGAGGTTCATAGGGAAATACCAGGCAATCAGTCTTCTGACTATTATGTACCTAGCCAAGAATCAGACACCAACCAAATGTGAGATTCATACCTTGGAAACAAAAAAATAGGTACACCAATGAATGGGAAAATAGCTCACAACTCCAGAAAGTAAGTAAAAAGGTTCCAAACAGTTGCAGTGGTAAAAACAAGGCAGATTAATTCTCCAATATATATGCAAATGACATCAGTCACATCATAATTACAAATTAATCAATTGAACAATTAAACAATTTAAAACTATCTGCAATAATTTAAAACCATTTGAGAAATGTTAAAAAACAAAAAAATCCTTTTAATAATAAATAATACATTTAAATATAAAATACATCATCTAAAAATAACTACACCAAAGAAGTACTCATTCTCTGCTTACTATATATGTGAAAAAGACAATATTTCATGTGTTGACAAAAAATAAACACAACAAATAAAACATTTGGCCTATAGTCTTGCCACTATTTGGTTTAAAATAGGAATTAATGAAACATGATCATTTAAACCCAGGGCATCGAGCTGTAGATTTTAAAATTCTATTCTATCCTCCCACATACTACTCCTAGGATTAGGCATATTTCTTTCCAAAAGGAGAAAGAAGAACTGATTAAACATGTCACAATGAAATGAATGCCTGTATAATGCATTATTAACATTACCTTTTGAAATGTCATAGCAGTGTTCATAAATATGCTTTTTCAGTGCCTGTTCAGTCTCACTGATATAAAATGCTGGCCAACCTGAACAGGTTGCAAGATACACTACTCCTTTTACATAACAGTTACCCCTGTCACGGTGAATAGTAGTCCTTAAAATGTTATCTAAAATAAATACATCTTTTTCCAAAATGTACCTGCACTGATTACAGTCACCACACTTTTTAGTTCCTTTGTATCCCCCTGTAATAGTACTAAGACAATCTAAGTTTTTCACAATATTTGTAATATTTCAAACTCTCTTATAAATAAATACTGGCTCATTACCCCCATTTTTTTTAATTCTGTCATTGCTTTGTAACATATTCCAGTTTTTGTAAACAATATTTTGACTATTCTAGAACATAAATTGTATTCTAAGGTTAAGGCAGTATTGTATCTATCAACCTGATTGTTACTGGAATTAATTGTCTGGATACCAGGGACTTCATCGTTGTCCTTAACAGATGTTCTGTGACACCAGGAGCCATGTTCAGGACAGCTCCTTCATTTTGTCATGCAACAAGACCTGACCCTAGGAGGGAAGTATACTTTACACTCCACCCAGCCATAATTTCATCACTAATTTTCCTAATCAAGATACAAGAGTACTCTCTATCCATAAACATTTTTTTTCCAATTCTATCCTTTCATCTTCAAAAACCTGCCTAGAAGAGATCATATGGGCAAGCCTCACAAACTGCCCCTTAACTAAACTCCTCTTTTGCGAAAAGGGGTGGTGACTTCTAAAGTGTAAGTAGCAATTAGAGAAAGTAAATTTTCGAAAAAATCTTAAGAGAAAAAGCCACTAGTTCATTCTGTAATGGTGGTCTCTAGTTAATTAACCTGTTTATAGGCTCACAGGATCACAGGAGATTTCTGAGTTACTGACCCAGAGGTCATTTTAAGCCTAGCCATTTCATCTCAATGCAATACCACAGAAATACTAGTCAATACCCAAGATTGCATTTAGTGATGACTACCCATATCCAGGAGGGTTGTGGGCTTTATCCATGGTAAGAATTTATCATGTATGCATTTGATAAGTAAATCTTAAAAATGGAGTTGTTTGATTAATGCATGTCTTCTTCTTTTGGCTGCTCCCGTTAGGGGTCGCCACAGCAGATCAACTGTTTCCATTTCTTCCTGTCCTCTGCATCTTGCTCTGTCACACCAACCACCTGCATGTCCTCTCTCACCACATCCATAAACCTTACCTTAGGCCTTCCTCTTTTCCTGTTACCTGGCAGCTTCATCCGTAGCATATTTTTCCCAATATACTCTGCATCCCTCCTCAGCACATGTCCAAACCAATGTAATCTTGCCTCTCTGGCTTTGTCTCCAAACCTTCCAACCTGGGCTGACCCTCTAATATACTTATTCCTAATCCTGTCCATCCTCGTCACACCCAGTGCAAATCTTAACATCTTCAGCTCTGCCACGTCAAGCTCTGACTCCTGCCTTTTTGTCAATCACACTGTCTCCAACCCATATTTTTATTTTATTTATTTTATTTTACATTTGTTGACCGGGATAGTCCGACTGGATGCATGTCCATTTTCAGCGGAGGCCCGGGGAGAAAAGCTCCAAGGGTAAGCAGATACAGCATTACATAATACCAGCATTACATATTACAAACAGACTATTTACAGAGATTACATAAGTAAGCAAGTTAAACAAGTTCCACAGGTTACAGTTAGTCCTGAGCACAAGTCAGGATTAAATTAAATTACACAGTAAACTGGTTAACAGATTTTTACACATTCAAGTTAGCCAGGCTTGATACATTGACATAGTCAGTTAAGTGACAAATGTTGTTTGAGTCTAGTTTTAAATTGACCTAAGGTGGAAAGTAAGGTAATATCAGCTGGAAGAGAGTTCCAGGATCTACTTACAGAGTTTGCAAAGAGAGAATCACCGGCTGTATTATTAATTTTGCTAGTCTGAATTAGTAGTTTGTTAGAGGATCGAAGCGGTCTAGGATTGTTATAGGGGGTGATAATATTTTTAAGTGCAGGAGTATTGTCCGGATTATAGAGGATTTTATAGGCCATAATCAGTTGGTTATACTGGATTAGGCTAGGTAGTTCAAGCCAACCAAGCTGATTTAGATTGATGCAATGATGTGTCCTAAAAGGCAGCCCAGTGGCAAACCTGGCAATGTGGTTGTAGCAAATTGAGAGTTTGTTAAGGACAGTCTTGTTCAAATTCGAGAGTAGAGGGATGCATACAGAAGGGTTGAAAGAAGGTGAGAGCGAGCTATGGCAATTTTAGCTGGAGGGGTTAGGAAGGCTTTTATTCTGTAAAGTGACCCTAGTTTTTATTGATTGTTTTGATAGTTTGGTTAACATGTAGGTCAAATTTGAGATTATTGTCTATGATGACACCTAATAGTTTTGTAGATGGGTCAGGGGAGATTATTGTGCCATCATTTGATTTTATGGTAGAGGTGAAAGCGGTAGACCTACGTGTTGGTGAAAATAACAGCATTTTAGTTTTTTTGGGATTTAGGATCAGACGATGTTCAGAAAGCCAGTTTTCTATTGTATTAAAGGTGGTCTGGGTAGCTGACCATAACTCTACTGGAGATGTGGCTGAGCAAATCAGAGTAGAGTCATCAGCATATTGGATACAGCTGACTTTTGGGATGACAGTATAAAGATCGTTAATGAAGAAGGAGAACAGCAAGGGCCCTAGTATAGAGCCTTGTGGTACTCTGAGGGTGTTAGGTAGAAGGTTAGAGAGTTTGTTCTGCCAGAGGACAGCCTGCTGTCGACCATTCAGGTAGGATTGAAACCATTGGAGGGCTCCAGTATCTAGACAGAATGTTTGCAGGGTGTGGATTAAAAGTTGGTGATCAACCATATCGAATGCCTTAGAAAGATCCAAAAAGAGGGCTGAGGATATATAATTATTGTTGCGATTATGGTTTATGGTGTTAGTAAAGGCTAGGAGGGCTGAAGTAGTGCTGTGATGAGGACGGAAGCCATGCTGAGTGTCTGCCATAAGACGATTTTGGATTAGGTGGTGCATGAGTTGTCTATGAATACATTTTTCCATAATCTTTGCAAGTGGAGAGATTATAGCTATTGGCCTATAATTGGAGAATTCAGTAGAGCTGCCTCCTTTGTGAAGTGGGATTCCATAGGATATTTTCCAGATGGTGGGAATTTTAGCTTCTACTATGGTTCGATTGATTAGTATTGAGACGGGGCAAGCAATAGCATCAGCTGATTTTTGTAGGTACTCGCCAGGGAGTTGATCAGCAGAAAGAGTAGTGGGTTTTAATTTTTTGATCAAGGTACGGATAAGTGAAGTGGCGACTGGTTGGAAGCTGAACGCAAGTAGGTTTCTAGGGGTGCTACTTTCAGGACCAGGGGAGTTAGGAGGTAGTTGGCTAGCTAGGGCTTGAATTGTCTCAGTAAAGAATTGGTTAAAACTATCAGAAACATCTTCAGGGGTTTTATCAATAGTAGCAGCAGGGATTGGGGTTGAAGTTTGTCCAGGATGTTGTAGATTATTTAAACCTGCCCAAAACTTCTGAGGGTTATTTTGATTTACTGTCTGTAAATTACAGTAGTATTGTTTTTTGTCTTGTAAAATTGATTTTTTGGTTTCGTTTCTGGATTGCCTGTATTTAATGTGATCTTGAGGGTCTTTAGAAGAACGCCATAAAGCCCATGCTTTGTTTCTAAGGGTAATTTTGAGTTTAGAGACTATAGAAAGCCATGGTGCAGTTTTTGCCTTGGTTCTCTTTGAACGAACAGGTGCATGCAAATCAAGGATCTCAAGGAATTTGTTGTTAAAGTATGCTACTGCTTCCTCTAAGGGGAGGTGTTTTAGAATAGACCAATTACATGAGTTTAGTTCTTGTTGGAATTTGGCAGGGTCAACGTTTTTGTTTCTAACCTTTCTGAGCAAGGGTTGTTGGGAATTAATGGTTTTGTGCTTAATTACATATGTGAGAAGGTGATCGCTTAGGCCATTAAGGAGGATGCCAGAGGTGTACAGTTGGGGGTGACTGTTTATGAGTACCCAGTCAAGTATACTTTCTTTTTGGTTGGGTTTACCTATCCTGGTAGGGGTGGATATGATTTGTGCAAATGCATGCAGGTTAATACCTTATATTCATATAACATAGCTGGTCTCATTTCCCTCTTGTAGACCTTCCCTTTCACTCTTACTGGTACTCGTCTGTCACAAATCACTCCTGACACTCCTCTCCACCCACTCCATCCTGCCTATACTCTCTTCTTCACCTCTCTTCCACACTCACCATTACTCTGAACTGTTGATCCCAAGTACTTAAACTCATTCACCTTCACCACCTCTACTCCCTGAATCCTCACCATTCCTCTATCCTCCCTCTCATTCACACACATATATTCTGTCTTAGTCCTGCTGACCTTCATTCCTCTTCACTCTAGAGCATATCTCCACCTCTCCAGGGTCTCCTCCACCTGTTATCTACTCTCACTACAGATCACAATGTCATCTGCAAACATCATAGTCCACGGGGACTCCTGTCTGATATCGTCTGTCAACCTGTCCATCACCATTGCAAATAAGAAAGGGCTCAGAGCTGATCCTTGATGTAATCCCACCTCTACCTTAAATGCATCCATCACTCCCACCGCAGACCTCACCGCTGTCACACTACCCTCGTACATATCCTGTACCACTCTTACATACTTCTCTGACACTCCCGACTTCCTCATACAAGACCACAACTCCTCTCTAGGAACCCTGTCATATGCTTTCTCTAAGTCCACAAAGGCACAATGCAACTCTTTCTGACCTTCTCTGTACTTCTCCATCAACACTCTCAGAGCAAACATCGCATCTGCAGTGCTCTTTCCTGGCATGAAACCATACTGCTGATCACTAATCATCACTTCCCTTCTTAACCTAGCTTCCACTACTCTTTCCCATAACTTCATGCTGTGACTGATCAGTTTAATCCCTCTGTAGTTACTACAGCTCTGCACATCACCCTTATTCTTAAAAATCTGTACCAAAACACTTTTTCTCCATTCCTCAGGCATCCTCTCACTTTCCAAGATTTCATTAAACAATCTAGTTAAAAACTCCACTGCCATTTCACCTAAACACCTCCATGCTTCCACAGGTATGTCATCTGGACCAACAGCCTTTCCGTTCTTCATCCTCTTCATAGCTATCCTTACTTCCTCCTTGCTAATCCACTGCACTTCATGATTGACTATCCGCACATCATCCAACCTTCTCTCCCTCTCATTCTCCTCATTCATCAACCCCTCAAAGTACTCTTTCCATCTGCTCAACACACTCTCCTCACTTGTGAGTACGTTTCCCTCATTATCCTTTATCACCCTTACCTGCTGCACATCTTTACTAGCTCAGTCCCTCTGCCTAGCCAATCGGTACAGGTCCTTTTCTCCCTCTTTAGTGTCTAACCTTTTATACAACTCTTCATACGCCTTATCCTTAGCCTTCGCCACCTCTCTCTTTGCCATGCACCTCATCTCCTTATACTCTTGTCTACTTTCTTCATCTCTTTGACAATCCCACTTCTTCGCCAACCTCTTTCTCTGTATACTCACCTGTACTTCTTCATTCCACCACCAGGTCTCCTTGTCCTCCTTCCTCTTTCCAGATGTCACACCAAGCACCTTTCTAGCCATCTCTCTTACTAGCTCTGCTGTAGTTACCCAGCTATTCGGTAACTCTTCACTGCCACCCAGTGCCTGTCTTAACTCTTCCCTGAACATCACCTCACAATTACCCTTTTTCAATTTCCACCATTTGGTCCTTGGTGCTGCCCTCACACTCATCCTCCTCTATTTGATCATCAATGTCCTCCTACAAACCACCATCCTATGCTGCCTAACTACACTTTCCCCTGCCACCACTTTACAGTCTCCAATCTCCTTCAGATTGGCCCTTCTACATAAGATATAATCCACCTGTGTGCATCTTCCTCCACTCTTGTATGTCACCCTATGCTCCTCCCTCTTGTTAAAATACCCAAATCAGATTCCCCCATTCACAAAATAAAAATATCATCCAAAAACCTAAGTTATAACTTTATGTATTGAAAAAATTCAGAAAGAGATAAGACTTTAGTTTCCCAAGAAAGCATCACTAACTTTCCAAAAATGGGGGCGCATGCAGCCCCTATTGCCATACCCTTGGTTTGTTTGAAGATTTCCCTTGCAAAAAATATGTAATTACCCAAAACAATAGCCATACAGTCCACTAATAATCTAATGTCATGAAAAGACACAAAAATTAAATTTGAGTAGGGTTTCCTGGAATAAAGTTATCCCCGTATCTTGTATGCAGGAAAATAAGTCAATGACATCTATTGTCAAAAACATCAAGTCTTCATCCCATAGGTCAGGTTTAAATCTACCTTAAAACTCCCATAAATCTTTGAATCTTTGCTTTAAATTGTGTTAAGGTTTAATCATAATAAAATAAACTTCAGTCATTGGCAGAATAAAATATAATTTATTAAAAGAAATACACACATGTCAGAGACAGCACTCAGGAAGTCATGTCTCCTCAAACAAAAGAAATCATACCACGGGATTCAGTAAACGTCCATGCAGGAGTAGCTTATTCCTGCATGGAAATGACCATTTAAGAGCAGCATGGCAGTGAGCCATGCATAGTTATGAAGGCGCGCTGCCTCTGCTCCTAAATGGACATGGAGCATGGACAAGTGCAGGGGTTGTGTCTGAGAGCAGAACTCTCACAATATACATGCCCCTGCACTCAAGAATTGCCATTCGTCAATTACAGTGAGTGAGAACGCTCATAGGGGGTTGCCATCTCTTCAAATGCCCAAAGTGGGACTGTTAGTGTACAAATATGACATGTTGCAGGACAAAACATACCCACAGCCATTGCAAAGGTCAAAGCCTCACTTTCCAGGAAAACCCTACACTCATAGCAACTGAAACACACCAGGATTTCTGCCAAATCTGCAGATGTACGCAGAAATCCACAGCAATAAGTGAAACCTGTCCCTTCCTAGAGAAAATAACACTAATTTTTTTTTTTTATGAAACTGATTAAATTTAACCGTAGCTGCGTGGGTTTGCCCATTGCTTAGCTACGCATACTTTAGCTTAAATGGCACAAGAAGGTAAATAGGAAGATACATTTCATCAAAGCAGTACTGCAATAGTGTAGTGGTTAGAGCACTTATTTTGCAAGCAGTCATTCCTGGTTCAATCCTCACTGTAGTAAATTCCATTTTCCATGTGAAATCAATTTATGAACATTTTTTGTTTTGCTGTATAATCTACTAAATAACATACATTTGTGAACTGGAGTACTGCATTAAGTGCAGATGTGAGATGTCATTGTAATAATGTGGTAAAATCCATAGATAAACACAAGTGCCCCATACAGTATATGTACACATGAATCAGGGATACTAAACAAAGTTATAATGTGTAATGAATGATAAATCAATGCCATACAGCAAATAGTGTAAAAAATGTATAAAGTGTCCAAATCTACCACTTTCTCAAGACTCGTGTTTCATTTCTTTCTAAATGAGTGTGGTGGTAAGCAGGAGTAAGCACTTTTAAGCAGTAGTAAGCGGGTTTCAGCCTGTTTGCGCAGGGGTAAGCAATGCCTACACAGGATAAGCAATTTAGAGGCTGAGTGTAAGAAAATTTAACGGGAAGTTAGCATTGCTTACCGTCATCCAAACCTGCTTACAATTGCTTAAAAGTGCATTATTCCCTCTGTATCCAACAGCCCTTGTTCTGCCCAGCAAAAAATAAACATCCCTTGCAGGTCTTGAACCCAGGCCACTGTATACTACAGTCACAGCAGTTAACCAGTAAACCATCATAGCAGTGCATAACATTGAGGTATACCCAAACAGATCCTCACTACAGCAAAATCACAATTTACATGTGAAAGGAATCTATAAACAATTTTTTGTTGTATAACCTACTAAATAACATATATATGTGAACTGGAGTACTGCATTAAGTCCAGATGTGAGGTGCCATTGTAATAAAGTGGCAAAATCCCCCGATAAATACAAGTGCTCCATACAGTGTACGTACACATGAATCATGGATACTAAACAAATATATAACATGTAATGAATGATAAATCAATGCCAAACAGCAAATAGTGTGCACATTTAAAAATAAGCAATGCTAACGTCAGTGGTGCATGTGCTAAATGTGTAACATAATGGTCTGAAACCATAGTTAGGTAGAAGTTTGAGCCTCACTCCCGTCAAATGTAAACGTGTGGGAAAGGTAAAACATTAAGGGTGGGAGGATGACATAATGGTTAAGGTTCTTACCTTAAAGACACAAGGTGCAGGGTTTGATTCTCACATGGGGTAACTGGCTAGGCTTCAAAAGGGCAGTTAGCCTAGTACCAATCTATGAACCTAAACATTGCACACCTCTGCTTACCAGGTGTAAGCAGTGCATAGCCCAGCTAAATAGTTTTGCCCATTGGTATGCCCTTTAAGCAATGCCAACCTTAGGTAAGCAGGTTTGCCCATAGCTTAGCATTTTCAAAGCCATCCATCACAGCAAAGTGCAGGAAATTGGTCCTATTTAAACTCCATAGGTGGGAATACATCTCATAACTGGTTGCAACTTCCTCCTATAGGCACAACAGCTTGTGTCGGGGAAGGATCACTCTTCTGAGTGCAGTGCTGGGGCATCCAGGAGTCTAAGATCATGGCAGGACTCCTGGTAAAAGACCATGAAGAGAGACTGCTGCAGGGCCAGTACTAGGGTTCCCAATATAAAGCGGAAGCCTGGGACCATCTCGTCCATCACCTCACCAGTGTCACTGGCATCCTTTGAACTGGTGAGCAGGTCAGGCATCACTATGCCCACCTGAAACAGAGGAAGAGGGAGCTCCTGGATCAGTGGATCCAAGAAGCTAGACAGGGTGATGTCCCACCAGTGTGTAAGTACTCATTCTACTAACTGTTTAATAATTTCCTAACTCATGTATATTATGGATAGGTATTGCTAAATATTCCTCTTATGTCTCTGACAGTGGCAGCGGAGCGGGCTGTAAAGCAGGAAGTCCATGCATGTAGGCTGCAAAAGCTGCATCACGAAGCAGGTTAATAATAATCCTGCATGTACTGATATAAGAAATAAATATAAAAGTAGTAGAAAGTTAATTGCCAGTATAAAACCTGTATTGTGTATGGGATGTACTAAATAAACCAGACAATATGGCAAGAAGAGTCTCATATAGGTTGTATGTAAATAAAAGGGTAACAGCCTGGCAATAAAGGTCTAACTCCTGGACTGCTTGTGTTTACTCTGGTATCATATGGTAGTGTAGTGTTGCATTCTCTTAATAGTACTGCTGTATTAAGCACTGTTACTCACACTGTGCTACATAAATAAAATATGTAGGAATGTCTGTATATGACTGTTGTAATCACAAGGTCATATACTACAACTGAGGGAGACTTAGAAAACAATGAAAAAATACACAACAAAATCCAAATGGCACACTCAACTGTGACATTAGCCGCTGTATTTTTAGCACACACAGCCATTGTTCGAATCCTGGGAGTGGTAGTAAGCTGTATGCATAATCATACCACTCAACTGTACAGATTTTTGTCAGAAAGTTCAGATAATTGGCTTAATTTTTCTGCCCGTCACCCTGTCCCCTTGGCAAATCAGTGGGATGATCCCAGAAGTTTAGGCAGCAAATAATGACATACAACTGATTGTCAGACATCATAACTGTCAGAAATATAGCTATTAGAACAAACCTGTCACTCTAGCAACTCACCAAAGTGTTATGAGAGTAATATGCAAATTATGTCCCATCTCTATTCCCCATGTTGTGAAGCTATGGCCAGAGTGTGTGCAGTAATAGAGTGAGACATATGTGCATAATAATAACGTGCAATCTGGTAATATGTGTGGCAACATTCAGGTAATGTTAACAAACATTCCCTCCACAGATCTGTCAGATATGAAAACTGTGCCTGGGAATAAAACATTGAAATCCTGGACTGGTACTGTTTAGTCTGGTATTGTATGGCATTGTTAGTGCTGCAGTTTCCCTGAATAATAATGTATTACTCATCACTGTCACTCACACTGTGCTACATAATAAAACTGTCTAGGAATCCCTGTATAAGACTGTTGTAATTAAAAGGTCAGATTGTAAAATCACGGGAGACTTATCGACAGAAAACAGTGAAGAGATACACAGCAATATCTAAATAGCACACTCAACTGTGATGTATACTGTTTTATTTTTAGCAGACATAGCCATGGTTAGAATCCTGGGAGTGGTAGTAAGCTGTATGCATAATCATACCCTTCAACTGTACAGTTTTATTCAGAATGTCCAGATAAGTGTCCCATATCCGCTGCCTGTTACCCTGTCCCTCTGGCAAATCAGTGTGATGATCTCTGAAATGTAGGCAGCTTTTAATGACATATAAATGATTGTCAGACCTGTAAATATTCAGTAAATGTATATGAAAACAAACCTGTTATTGTAGCAACTCACCAAAGGTATATGAGGGCAATTGTCAAAATATGTCCCAGTTCCACGTGCATGTTGTCAAGCCTTGCCCAGAGTGTGTGCAATAAGAGATTGAGAGGTATGTGCATAACATCAGTCTGGAATCTGGAAATATGCATAGAAACAGTCAGGTAGTGTTAACAAACAATACCTCCACAGGTATACCAGGTAAGAGGTGTATACTGTAGGCAAAACACAGTTCACATAATAGTTGTCTACAAACATACCACTGTCCAAACTAAGGCCATAGGGTAGTATAACAATACCTTTAAGGTAGAGATTACAGCAGTGACTAAGAAAGTAGTGAGAACTACAGGGATATACAAGTTGTTAATTGACATATCTCTCTCCTCCCCACCATATCTGCACCAATAATCTAAATACACAACTCAATGGGTATGTGCACAATTAAATCTACTGTTGGGACATATGTCCTATTGTTTGATAAATATTGAAATGTGCTTCTATGCATGTGCCATGTTGAAATACTCTCACATTGGTGGCATGCTGCCATCAATGTAACCTGCATGCTGTTGTAATGGCCACTGTGGTTCCATATATGCATGTGCTCTGTTTGCTATGCAACTATTCCATATCTGGTGTTTTGGGTTAATGAGAATATCTATGCATGCTGTTATACCTAATCCTGGAATGTGTTGATTATTACTAACCCACATATGTTTTAAATTACAACACCATAGCACTTTTAGGAAGGCCGGTCCCAAGTGGACCCACCGCTCCCACCTCATCTGGCTGTGGTACTGGGCACCAGCACTTCTGGGACCCAGCCTGGGACCTCCTTGTCTGTTGGTCCTGCACCACCTTTTGGTGGAACTGCCTCAGGGGATGGGGCTCACCCCCCCACTGGGTGCAGGCGCAGACAGGAAACTGTCACCTGTCATCAGGTCCAGGGTCTGGTGCATAGCGAGCTCTACAGGGAGTTTGAAGATCAGCTACGCCAGCTTGAGGGCCGCATGGTGCATTTAGAAGGTCAGCCTGCCCCTCCTACCTAGCCCCCAGCACAGCCACCTTCGGGGCCGTGAAAGTATAGTGGTGACTGTCCATGGATGGGGACCTCAGTCCCACAGTTTCCATTTGGGGGCTCATGGGCTTCTGACTTCCATACACCCCTCCCCATCCAAGGTGTTCACCCCCCACATGTGTCATATATCGCCCCAGTATGCTGTCTTGTCTGTGATTCCTTCCCAACTTACTTCCCCAAATATACATATTATTCTTCCCCAACATCCCACTCTCACCTTAAAAAAAGAAAAAAAGGGCAATATGTTCCCAAAAAAAAAAAAATCACGCCCCATACATAGCTGTCCATTTTGCACACGGGTCTACTGGACACATGTAATCTGGTCTAATTGGGTTCACAACATATTATTGTTGTCCTCTCCCCTCTCTCAGAGGTTTGAGTGTCCAAATCTACCTCCAAATCAGTGTTTATGCACAGCTATTGCTGTAGAAGAAATTACCTTCCCTACACCTGTCCTGCACATCCCTAGCTATTTTCCCTACTGTCTTTCCCTCTTTGTGCCCTTTTTCACCACTTTCTTATCACTCCCTTTTCTTTTCTTTTAAAGAAATTAGTGCAGGGGTAAGTGGGAGTAAGCACTTTTAAGCAGCAGTAAGTGTGTTTAATCCTGTTTGCACAGGGGTAAGCAATGCCTACACAGGATAAGCAACTTAGAAGCTAAATGAGTGTAAGAAAATTTAACCAGAAGTTAGCATTGCTTACTATTGTGCAAACCCATGCAAACCCGCTTACAGCTGCTTAAAAGTGCCTTAATCACTCTGTATCCAACCGCCCTTGTTCTGCCCAGCAACAAAATAATAAGCCCTTGAAAGTCTCGTACCCAGGACCCTGCGCACCATAGTCAAAGTGATTTACTACTAAGCCATGTTAGATATAAAGAAACAAAAAAAATATATATATATATATATAAAGGAACACAACAAATACATATATGACAAAAGGCACCATTAATGGGGGTGAGGGGGCTCAATTTAAGTACCTCTTGTAATTATTGATATCATCACCTCCTCCACAGCCAAAAATATCTGACTTGCAACACAATACCAACACTTGCAAGACTCATACCCAGGACCCTATACAACATAGCCACAAGACGTTAACAGTAATCCATCTCACCTGTACGATGTCAGGATGGTATCAATAAGATATCATGCAGAACAGTCTGTCTACTATAGGGAATGTACAATGTGGAAGCAGTAAACATTCCAATGATACATATACACACACACATATATGCAGATACATATATATATATATATATATATATATATATATATATATATATATATATATATATATATATATATATATATGGATATATACACATATATATAGATATATATGTATATACACATACATACACATATACATATATTACTACATATAGATATGTATAGGACGATACATATTTAGAGGGTGCACAGCATATTGAACAGCCATTATTCCTACAGTTGCCACCTTTTAAAATGGTCAGTGTTTGATTCTCTCATACAAAAGACAATTATTGCATGAAACATATACCCATAGAGAAGTCAAAGAATATGACACCACACACAGGTCTGCATACATAAGAAATGTTTATTTGTGTGCTATTTTAGTTGTATATGCCATTTCATACAGCTGTTAGGTGTTTGAAATACATACTAACTGAGTAATGCAACTCTCAACCAAACATTTTATACAGTAATCTGAAAGCATAAAATATGTTGCTGTCCAGGCCAAGGCCTTCAAGTAGTACAACAGTAAAGAAACATTAACCCAGAAGATAAGAATCAATCAACAATAAGTAATGTAGATATAGTTCAGCAGCCTCCAATTCACTCTGTACTCAAACCCTAAGGGGAAAAGAATTAAGTTGTCACAATGAAGATGTATCTGTTACATAACAATGCTTAACTTAAAACATCACTATCACACTGACAAACAGAACTGTCTGTAAGACAGTAAGCACTAGCCCACCAACATTCTCAAGGTGAAATTTATGAAAATGTACAGCCATATACCTTAAGGTGTCTTCCTACTGATACCCCTCACATGTTGTAACAGCCTAGGTTATATATGGTGCATACCCCTCCCTCATAGAATGATTTACAAGGGCCTATAACAGTGTTACATACACTGACTTCTGGACTGTACAAGGACACACACGTTTTGTCCAGCTGTAGCCCACATATATATGGACCCTACCCCACAATATGTGTTTGGGTCCACAACATCACTGGAATGATGGCAGGAATGCCAGCACATCATAATGATAGACCCACCACTTAATAACCTCTTACTGCATGACATATGGACAAAACCTGGTATATAGGTGGTGGAAAGAGGCTGGAGCACTGGCCATATTTGCAATATTGTTGTTATACACTGAGATGGTTGCTGGTGTTACAGGATTGGTTGCAACATACCCTTATTCAGGAATATGAAGTCAGAAACACAAATGGGATGTAGCCATGTACTGATAGCACTCAAGAGACAGAATGCCAGTGATATAGCTGAGACAAGACCTGTGTGGTGCACAGACAAAACATAATAGCCAATCCACTGGCCATCATGTGGATAGGCTCACAGTTGAGAGCTATGCAGACAGACTGCATTCCATGCTAAACTACTATGTACACATAAACCCTGTAAAACTAGTGGTATACAATGCATATAACAACACTACTCACACTTTCTGTAGGTCTGGAACCTTATACAAATATATAGTTGGCCCGTGTCTGCAAGTCCTGTTGTAAGAGGTATTGCTCACTGCTGTCTGTAACACTGCTGCCCACACACAGGAATGATGTCCTCCATACAGGAAAGGTAAAGGAACAACACCCACATGATTTAGTAATTTATAGTAATGGGTTGCCATGACAGTGGTAATTGGAAGTACTACACAGCTGGCTGCATGCAGGTAGCAAGGGTGGACACTGATTGGTGCAGAGGCCATCACCTGATCATATGCATCACCTACAAAAGCCATGCTGCAATCTATTCAAAGCAGCTCAATCCCTGTAGTGGAGAGAGACAGAGAGATAGAGAGAGAGAGAGAGAAAAACAAACAACCAGTAAATAAAAAGTTGTTCACCAACTGAACCTACAAACACCCCAACATAACTAAGGAGACACATCAAACTGTATCCAGAAGAGACGACAATCCTACAACAGGTATGTCAAACACATATGCATGTAATTGAATGTAGTACTTGGTCTATAATAATGGGATAGATGATGTGGAATGATTTGTATGTGCCATCAGGAGTTGTAATGATGTCCTGCTGAACAACTGCTTTGGACAATAGTGTCTGTCCCTGTGTGCAGTGGGTCATACATGTCAACTGTGCAAATCAGCACTGAATGACAAGATGTAAGCGATCACAGAGTGTGTTCTGTACCACAAGAAGTATATTAGTGTGGCAAATAGCTGATGGCGGAAGTAATGCCATTATGATAGACACATGAGTTTCAGAGCCCACCACTTGCAGGACAGTCATGTTAATGTGTAATGTAGCATGCACAAATGCCATGGGTGTGCAACAGGCTTACCTGCAATCTGTCCCTATATATATATATATATATATATATATATATATATATATATATATATATATATATATATATATATATACCCAAATAATCAGCCTGAATGAAAGATGAAACTCAGTAAATAGCGTAACCAGTAGTTTAATACCCGCTTTCGTAAAAACTTCTTCAGAAGAAGTTTTTAAAGCTGGCATTAAACTACTATTACGCTTATTTCATCTTTCATTCAGGCTGATTATTTGTGTTAGTTACTTTTTGGCGTTCTTTTTTATATATATATGCCCCCCTAATGTTAGACTGTGTCCACATGTGACACCTGTCTGCATTGTAGCAAGGCAGAACAGTACAGCTGTGAAGGAAGGAGAGTTAGAGAGTGTGGACCTGATGACTGAATGCACCCCATATATATATATATATATATATATATATATATATATATATATATATATATATATATATATATATATACATATATATATATATATATATATATATATATATATATATATATATATATATATATATATACATGTATGTCTACAGATATACAGACACGCGCACACACACACACATATATATATATATATATATATATATATATATATATATACAAAATTCAAAATATATATCTACGCGCACACACACACACACACACACACACACACACACATATATATATATAGATAGATATATGTGTGTGTGTGTGTGTGTGTGTGTGTGTCTACATATGTACAAACACACACACACACACACACACACACATATATAAATATATATATATATGAATACATGTTCCCTACTGTTGAATGACAGTGCTGCACGATATGTGTGAGAGAACATCACACATAACAATACACACACACACACACACACACACACACACACACACACATATATATATAAATATATATATATATATATATATATATATATGTGTGTGTGTGTGTATACAGCAGTAAGTGGATGCAAACTGGACAGTTATGTCTGGTGTGAAATCTATGTTGGGAGCACATTGCCCTTGTTTGTGAAGGTGGGACTGATATTTTGGGGAAGGATAGTAGGTATATTTGGGGAGGCAGGTTGGGTTTGAAGACAGACAAGACAGCATACAGGGGTGGTATATGACACGTGGTGGGTAAACACCTTGGATGGGGAGTGTTGGTTGGAATGTGGAGCCCATGTGCCACCATATGGAAACAATGGGACCAAGGTCCTCACCCATGGGCAGTCACAACAGCATCTTCATGGCTCTGAAGTTGACTGGGCTGGGGGCTGAGCAGGAGGAGCATGCAGACCCTGTGATTTTGTACTGAGGGCCTCAAGGTGGTGTAGCACATCCCCCAAGTCTCTGTGGAGCTCCCTATGCACCAGACCCTGGACCTGATTTCAGGTGACAGGATCCTGTCTGTGTGTGCTCCCAGGTCGGTGAACACCATCCCGAGGTGGTTCCACCTGAAGGTAGTGAAGGACCAGTAGATGATGAGATCCCAAGGTGGGTCCCAAATGTGATGTGGCCTGGTAACAGGGCCAGATGAGGTGGAAGAGGTAGTTCTGCTGGCAACTGTCTTCCCAAACATGCTATTGTGTCACTGTTATAGAACATATGTGGGTAGTAATAGTCCACACATTCCAGGATTATGTCTAACAGCATGCATAGATATCCTCATTAACACAAAACAACAGAAGTGCAGCAGTCACATAGCAAACAGAACACATGCATATATGGAACCATAGTGGCCGTTACAATGGCATGCAGGTGACATTGTTCGTAACAGACCACCAATGATAGTGTTTCAACATGGAACTTGACTACTAACACATTGCACAAATTGTTGTACAAAGCGATATATGTCCCAACAGTAGGTCTGCAGTAGACATACCCATTGAGTACTGATCAGATTGTTGTTGTGGATATGGTGGAGGGGAGACATAGATGTGTATTAGCAACTATTATATCCTGGCAGTATGAGGTCCTCAGACCTGTTTTCTTCTTTATGTCTTTCAGGAAAAATGTTTCGGGAGAGACTACTGATCTACACACCCCCAGGAGAATGACATCATCATTACATACCTGGTGCAGCACTACCACACCCTGTTTGGATGTATAGCTCATGATCTGCAGGAGAGGACTGCCCTGTGGAATGATCTTGCCCACAATTTAAATGATGCCGACCTGCATAACTGCAGTAATGAGCAGGTCCAACATGGGTGTACTGATCTAATCCAACATGCCCATCGGTGTGCTGCTGCAGTTAGGAGAGACCAGCTTGCCACAGGGGTTCATGCCATTCAGCCCCCCTGACACATGCTGAGGAGCTCCTCGCCAGCCTTGGGGCACCTGCCCACCCACAACAAGACCCAGCAGAGAGCATAGTGGAGGTGGGTGATACCCACACAATGGTTGAGGAGCATGCAGATAAGGCCACAGGGCACATCAGCAGACCATCTGCATCTGTAGAGTTTAATCATGTATATGTGAGATGAAATATATATAGTCTGTTGCTGCATTGTAGTAATAAACAGATGTGCATAATCTGTAGTATTGTGGGTTTGTACTGTTGATGTACTGTAATGCTGCTTCTACCCTGTACCAATGCCACAGGTGTGGCTACTGACATCACATCTCTCACACAACTATGTAGGTCCCTTTGGTATACATCTGGGGCAGCAGCCTGTAGCTGGTGAGTATGGTGTTTGTTCAAGTTTGCCAATACACCAGTCATGTTATGGCCATTGTATATTCCATGCACACATTTAACACACCTACCCATAATGCATGCTGTACATGTTCACTTATTGTTGCTGTTGACTGCATTGCATCACAGTGGTCACCATGGTGGCATATCTGAAGGGTATGTAAGAGTCCTGCAATATAACTAACAGCCAGGCATTGCAAGATGTCTGCACAGAGATGAACATAATGGTGGGACAAACGGCCTACAGTATGGGACATGTCTGAAACATCACCCTTATACAGTGCTACAACAGTGTATATAACATGAGCAATGAATGTGTAATATGGAATCCTATGTTAGGACAGCAAATATGGGGAATACATACCTTCACCAACACTGGAAGCATATGTGTGTATACACTCCAAATAACATATTGTGGAAGCAGCTTTTGAGGTACTGACAGCATGTACTTTTCACGAGTATGGACCTTCCAGCAAGTACAGATCCTCAATGTCATACTAAGAAATGGTCTGCTGTCCAAGATGTTTGGCCATCAAATTTTCCCACATACCTGCAACAGAGGCAGCCATGGCTTGCACACATCTTACAAGCCATGGAATGGATACCATACCTAACAGGTAGCACCCAGGAGTTGGACATGTAGCCTTACCTCACAATTGTATATACCATGGCAAACAGTGCAGACAGTCATGTATGTAGTGAGAATGTATGGGACAAGATTAATGTAGAAAATAAACAGATGGCCATCCAAGACAGATAATGACACATTGCAAACTTGTCATGCAGGCTGCCTAGTAACATGCCACAACACTGAGGGAGTTGAAGGAATGTCTATCAAGTACTGGCTGTGCTGTACCTGTGTTGGCAATTGCCTGGACTCTGCATAAGTGTGGCCCATGGGTTAGGGTAATCAGATGGGACAGTTGTACCACAGGAAACATCAGCCAGGGCTCTCTACAGGTAGATTATGCATAATAGCAAAAGTCCCCCAAAGGCATGCGATGCAATGTGTACTGGCGTACCAAGACCAAGTTGAAACCTACAGACAGCATCAATTAAGATACATGTGCTGCACAACCAACACCTCACCCCACCTCAGGCACACCACCCCCATCTGTACCTTGCTGGTGCCAGTGTACACCTGTATGTTTGCCGTTCATTAGCAGGGACTAGGCCAGTATGCTTGGTGTTCAGAGTTTGGGACACTGCAAAATGACACACATGCATAGGACATAGTTGTCAAGCATCTGCAAAAAGGCTGAGGATGGGGAAGGGGTGTCATCCTGAAACACAACAGTGTACTGAAGCAGAGATCCAAAGCTCACTAAGAATGGCTGTATCTGCACACAGTCAAGGTCATGAATTGTGGCAGACATAACCCTGACTCCACAGCAATAGTGATGGCACTGTGTGACCTCCAAGGGCTGTGCACATGAGTTGACCTTGCAATCATGCAGAGTTGGGGGACATTTGTGGGGCAGAGTGACCAAATACTGGCAAATGCAGATGGCCCATGCTAGTATACCCATCCCAGGAATAGTGACTGCTGTAGTACACATAACAGTTGGTGCAACAAACCATCATGATAAGGGTGTGCACACATATGCACCCACAAATTGTATGTGTCTTAATCAGCATCTGCACAATTAACACATTTGTTTGATACTGCATTTGATTGCACAGATCATATGTCACATATCAGGTTTGTTTAATATTAACATATGCAGTAATGTGGCCTCATGACATATCAGGGAAAAGGGTGCCATATCAATAAGGGTGTGTACACTCTCCATAGCCATGGTAAGGTTTGAAGGTTGTCAGCGTAATTGTATTTTATTGTCCATACCTGCACCGCTGATGATGAGATCTGTAAATCAGACATCAGGGATTCACAAATGACATCTGTCCAAATATCATCCCACCCCTGTGAGCAGCACAGCAAACATAACTGACACACATATACACATTCAGCAATGGTGTGTACACCTGTGAGGTATGGTGGACAGTACATGCCAGGGTGCCGAACAGGTGCACAGCAATACTGTGTACATGGGTGAAGTGTGTTCCTGGGGAAGAGGCATCGCCTAGTAACACAACCCATGCATCACAGAGATGCATAATGTTGGTAACAGGGATTGACTATAGCTGCACTGCATGCTGTTGAGTGCCATATGTCATGCATGTTGACAGATGGGTAATGAGAGGTCTGTGTGTAATATCTTTGTGCAACCTCACCTGTAAGTGTGTGCATGGGGGGGGTGAATTTGTCTGTAATTGCTATCTGATGGAGTGGAAGGGGGGTTGATGTATGTAGAATGCGTGTGTGTGTGTGTGTGTGTGTGTGTGTGTGTGTGTGTGTGTGTGTGTGTGTGTGTGTGTGTGTGTGTGTGTGTGTGTGTGTCTATCCATATATGCATATGTGTGAGTGTGGAGTTATATTACCTCTCAACTTCCCTTAGAAATTGTGTGGTAGATGGACATGGACAGACACATTAGACCCCAGGAATACTTTTCTGAAATGTAATCACAGGAAAGCTGATAGAACAATAAAGTATGCAGCATGAAAGATGCATTGGGAGGGAAAACAAGACACCAGGGATACCTTTTTAATTGCAATCAGCAGAAAGGTGAAAGAATACCGAAGTATGCAGCACAAAAGTTACATTGGGGAATTACTAGACAACACCAGAGAGTGTTTCCAAATATTACTGTAGTCCACATAAAAAGTTAATAGAGCAACAGATCTTGCATCTACTGAACAATAGTTAAGTATGAAACTCCAGCGCGTGACATTATTGACTGACTGTAGTAGCCCATAACATATGGGGGCCATGCTCAAGACGTCTGGACAAAACCAGGGTCAACACTTTATGACATCAGCGAGTCTTTGAAAAAATGACTCCAATCAAGTTAAAGAGTTAATGGAGTAACAGGTCATGTTTTGTGATCACTTTTCTGAGCAATTAGAAGAATGATATATTAATGATTGGTATTATTGACTGTAATTATTCAAGACTGATGCAGGATGGAGAAAATAAGAGAAAAAACTAGGGACATTCTGTAAACTCAGGGACAGGTAAGTAGTATGGTGGAATGTTAGGGTGTGTGTGTGTGTGTGTGTGTGTGTGTGTGTGTGTGTGTGTGTGTGTGTGTGTGTGTGTGTGTGTGTGTGTGTGTGTGTGTGTGTGTGTGTGTGTGTGTGTGTGTGTGTGTGTGTGTACTGTTAGGAAATGACGTACAGGTCTTAAAGTACATTTCTTGTTTTCCCCTCACAGGTGGCGAGGTGGGTCAGAGTCCCTCCTGCAGGCAATCTGATGTTGGTGTCCATACAGACACTGAAAATGAGGACAGGTGTGTTGATGCACAGGTTGGGTTGTCAGGGGTTGAAGCTACGCCATCGTTTGACATCTCACTCTTATCCACCCTATCCCCTCACACAGTCACATTGCCTATACATACCCCATCACCAGTGACCATAGCTAAGGGACAGTTGGTGGTTGGTGGCATGGGACAGGACAGTGTGGTATCTATGGGACATGTGTCTGGACACAGCAGCCATAGCCGAATGTTCAGTGGGGAACCTCATAGGCAGATGTACAGGGGTGCTCATCGGAGAGCTGCTGGTCATCATGCCCCTGGCAGAAGTGGCACATCTGGTGCCACCAGATGCATGTTTCAGGCCATCATGGAGGCACAGGCATGTATGGAATGGTACACCAGATAAGCTCTGAGGCTGCAGAGGGCTACTCATTCAGCTGTTACTGACAACATCCGTGATCTTGCAGGTGCCCTCCGTTATTTTTCAGAGGTCATGGATAGATGGTTGGGAAAGATGGTGGGAATCCTCGACTGTGGAATGTCTGTATTCGAGCATATGTTGGGAGCGGTGCGAAGGACATGTGGAAGTAGGCCAGCAACACCAACCGCTGGAGGTCTATGTGGACATGCCTGAACACAGAGCCACTCCTGTAGTTGCAGTACCAGCCCCAGCACTACAGGGGGGGGTGCTGTCCACACCACACCACAGTAGGCCACATGCAAGTGGCCCTGGCTGGTCCCAAGAGAGACCTAGATCCAGCGGGCATATGTCATCATCAAGGGAGAGTACCATATCGTGGCTTGTACCTGGTGGTGCCCGTGGAACCCCTGGCAGGCAAAGTTCTCGTGTCCATGGCCAAAGATGGTGAACTTCACACCCTGCTCGGTACAGTCTGCAGCTGTCCAACAAATCCCTGTATAGGGCATCCACATGGCAGAACTCTGTGCATGCATACACACACACACATTACCATCATAGCTAAGGCAACCCCATACCTACATACACCACATCACAACAGCCCAATTAATAATTAAACCCCCTCACTCACACACATGGTGTCAAATGTATGGTTCAGCCTATGTCTCTAGCAAACCAACAACACACCCTGTGCATATGATGATACCTGTGCCACATCCCTGTCATCCATAACATCGATGCAGGGACAGGCTAATATGGTTCTGATGCACAGGGTGACTGTACTATGGTGTACCAATATAATGCTGTGTAACATGTTGTCAGCAGTAATGTTTAATGCCTACATGTCAGGAAGTGTAGCTTTCCATCCATGATGCATTATAGCTGTTATTAACACTGAGTGATTGTGGTTTCCATAATGTATTCCGTTTGTGTTGTAGGTGTCCATGTGTCAACAGGATGATGGTCTGCTGTTGTATCCTACAAGGGGTATGGCACTGTGGTGACACCTTGGCTGTGCCATATCCTGGGTACAGGTGAACATGTGTCACAGATCTGTATAACAGTTACTGCATGTGCCACATGGCTGATAGGTCTGGTGGTGTATACAGGTGAGTGTATGGTGACTGATGTCAGCAGCCCTTCTACAGTGGACAATGGTAAGTATACTGGGTGGTACACACCACATGTTTGTGTATAACACACACAGAGGCTTTGGTGTTGATGCAATACACAGAGAATACTGTACACATGGATGTATGTACCTGTGCAAGAAACCCATTTTAGCCTATGTAATTCCACCAAGACAGAATAGGCACAACAACAAATTGGTAAATAAGCAGTCTGATAGTTTAATGTCATTGACAATGGTAGTGGCAGGGTATATGTCCCCTTCCCCATTGTAGTGCAATCCTCAACTCTGTAAACATAGGTGTGTTGGTGTGGATGGCACAGCCCTTCCCTTTGGAGGGGGTGAGGTGCTGTAGAACCACAGACCACAGATAGTGTGATAGACAACTACTTAACCTGTTAACATGAACTGTACAGTATTACAGCCAGCTAAGTGGGGGATACACTCATCAGTAACTGCAATAATAGTGGCTGTGTTCACAAGAACCACACCCAGCTATATATACCAACCCCAGTATCGCTGTACACCTATACAGTGGGGAAGAGGGCATTTACACATCTATCACTAGTTGTGATGGAATGTATTTCCATAGGATGATACCTGTGAAATGTTAGCATTTGCCAGGCAGTTTTTGGACAGATGACCTCCTAGGACATGTATATTCTGCAAACAGAAGTAAGTTCCTTCACATACACACACACACACTTACTTGGCAACAGTGGGATTAGAACCCCTACCTAGGTATGTAGTTCATAGGTTCATAGATTAGTACTAGGCTAAGTGCCCTTGTGGGCTATTTTAAGCCTAGCCAATTACCACATGTCAAATTCAAACCCTGCACCTTGTGTCTGTAAGGGAAACACCTTAACCATTATGCCAACCTCCCACCCCATGCTACTGATGTGTGTGGCCTTAATTGCACACACCACACAGTTTTTAGAATGAGGTGTGTTCCAGGTTACGTTACATGAAGAACATCCCCAGGCCTGTACAATATGGTAATGGGGGATGTACTGGTTGTTTCAGGACAATACATAGTGTGACATACGGTCATATACACATTGACAAACACATATGAGTCATACACACATCTGAGAGACCTGGGATTATCAGTACTAACTATCTTGTCAGTGTCTCCATTATGTTACATATAAGTTGCACACAGCACATGCATAACTGGGCTGGATAGTGTTATCAGTTACTTGTATGGTTGATGGTGACAGTGGTCCCCATACAGTGGAACATGGGACATGTACTGGGGGTACCATGGTGTAAAGACAGTATACCCAGCACCCATACCCCACAGTGGATATTGTAAGCACTGAAACCCATGATAATACTCTGACATACCCACCATCACACATTGACCAGGACAACAATACAACCCCTTGTCTATCCCAAGAGTGCCACTACAGGGATATCCATCTAATGCGCATACCATAGGAATAGTAGGGTGATGCATTGTCATGGCTCTCCTACAGTCAGCAACATCACTATCCCTAATATTGTGTGGCAAGGCATATTGTATTAGGAGAATGTTTCCTCAGAATGCTGTATCCTACAAATATACACACATGCACACATTTACACACTTGCCAGAACTCAGAGGGTATCCCATGCCTACCAACCCATTTGTACAACAGGGTTGTGCTGGTACTGCAAGCCCCAGGTAGCCCTTAGGGTGAAGAGTACAACAAGATACGTGTAAAGTCAGGTACAGCAGCAGCAGCCACATCTAACTATGACAATGGGGGGTGCAGTGGGTGTGAAGGGCCTCAGGGTATTATCAACTACAGGTCTACAAACACAGACACTGTTATTCTCAGTAATGCACATGTACACATTTGTCAGTACTGGGGTCCATCAGTGCAGGTGTTCATAGGTGTGTACCAGGCTATTGTCCATGGAGAGATGGGACGTGTAGGGGATGTGTATACAGTGTTATCATGCCACCTGCCATGTGCCAGCAGGCCATCTATCAACAGATACCACAGGGGTGATCCTCAGAGTGAGAGTTACATGCAACATCCAATCACCTGGTTGCCTCTTGAAGAGGGCCAGTGAGGTGCTCTAGTTGACATGTATGCAACATGTATTACATAACATGGTCAGTGTCTGTCTTGGAGACCTGTACCCAAGCATGTTCTGTTGACTCTGATAGTGTAGTTGAGGTAT
>NC_056727.1:680639599-680699599 GCF_019279795.1 Protopterus annectens | reverse complement strand
CTGATAGTGACATGTACTCCATCAGTTACTGACAAACATCATAAGATCATCATAGTGCAGTACCACAGATATCGCAGTAATGATCCTGTGGAATACAGCAGAGATATGACCAATAAATGTGGACAGTCTGACACACTCTTGTCAGTCCAGTGGTATGCACAGAACCCCTTAGTGCAAGATGTGTGGACCATGCCTGAGAAAGTGGATGTTTACAGCCATGTAAATGGGGATATTACAAAAATACTGGAATGGATAACCTCACACAGTTTATGCATTCACACACTCCTCTCTGTCCTGACACATAATAACCAGAGGAGCATAGGTCACAAGCTCACATACTACCCACTAGTTAGTGGCATACATCTGTAGAGCATCCCACTGCTTTGTCAGAAATACACAACAGTTATGGTGGCCCGGCAATAGTACATCTGACAAATATCTGGACATAACATCACACTGGGTAAGTACACTGAGCTGCTAGGCATGTCACAAAGCACTGTGCAAACTACAAGCAGACTGCCACAACACTGGCCTACATTTCTAATGGGGTAATACACATGTACCTGCAAATATAGCAGGCTCTACAGGCATGTAACAGCACGGGGTAACACCTGTGTGAAAGCGCATACCCACAACCAATCTGAACATAGCCGCAGTCACATATGGTAAGTGATCAACACCATCCTCATATGTGCCACTTACACATTAACCCTACATATACTGGGCCAATACACAGTGTATTCCGATGCCTGACTGTGGTATGAGACGTGTTGATTTGGCCCTACAAACATGTACGCCGATAGGGTACCATACACTGGAGCAGCATGCAACATCAGATAGTTCACGACCAAGAACAATGACATCTACCACAGTCTGTACACAGACCAAGGTACATATTCACAATACACACTCAGTCGACAATCACCATAAGTACACAGACATCACTACTGTACACACTACAACAGAATGTCCAGGTTTTGTCCTCAAATATAAGCCCTACTACACATAGCATGTCTAGCAGTTTGATATCTCACTGACTTGTTATCAGGTATGATCTCAGTAAATAATGGTGTACTGAACATATGCACCTCTTACTGCATGACATAAGTACAAAGGTTGACAAAGTTGTGGCTGGAGGCACAAACACAGGGCCAATATTGACATGTTGCTGTGATAAACTCATACATTTACTGGTGTAACAGGGTTTGTTGTGACATATGTCTTCTGAGGGATATGAAGTCAGTAACTCACATGGCTGTCACCATGTACTGACTGCAATCCTCAGAGTATGCTACTGCAGTTCTAAAGATAGGACATGTGTGAGTAACACAACACATTAAAGACTCCAAACACTGGCCAGTCTGCAGACAGCCCTACAGGTGAGAGTTTCCTCAACCACATAACACTGTCATGACAGGTATTAAATCATGTAGACCAGCCATATCCAAACAAACCCTGTTAAACCAACATTACTTCAAATGTAGAAGAGCAAGACTTACATTCTGTCCTCATGTCTGGAACATCCCCCTCCTGTTTGTTGACCTATCTCCAAAGTGCATATTGTAAGAGGTATATCCCAATACCCTCTATGATGCTGTTTGCCAAACACTGACATAAAGTCCTGATCACAGTGAATGAAAAGGGCCATCACCCACACAATGTTCCTTGTTATAGGAGTGTGTTTCCATGCAATTGGCTATGGGAAAGTTACCATGGCTGTTCCACATGCAATCAGCTAGTGGGGGACTGCAATTCGTGCACAGGCCATCAGCTGAACATGAGCATGACTTACAAAACACAAGCTGATGTCTAAGCAAAGCAGGTGTACTTTTCCACATCCATCAGAGAGGGAGTGAGACAGATAGACAGAGACAAAGTAAGAAAGGAAGGGGGTAGGAGAGTAAGAGCTAAGCATGTTCATGTTATACACTTACAAGTACGGGGTTTCAAACCCCTGCCTGCCTATGTACTGCTATTACATTTTTATGTAGTTATTGCATGCACCACAGAGCTTTCATGTGAGAGAGATGTCCAAAGGTATCTTTGAAGGTGAGTGACATCAGCAACAGTGATAAAGGAGGGAAAGGTAAGTGTAGTACATGTGCCTGTCCACAAAAGCAGGTGTCAAAGAAGACACAACCACACTCTCTCAGGGACTCACACACATTATCACAGTTGGCAGGGTCAGGATTAGAATTCCAAACTAACTAGTTTGCTACACTACAGTATTACGCAGGTATCACATACACCACAGAGGTTATCAGGTTCATATATGGGCAAGGGGTATGTCAAGGTGACTGGCATCAGAAGGCATGCTACAGTAGGGCAATGGGAGGTGTAGTGAGTGTGAATGGCTTCCAAATAATTAATCTCCACACACACACACACACACACACACACACACACACACACACACACACACACACACACACACACACACACACACACACACACACACACACACACACAGTTGCCATGTCTGGGATTAGAACTCCTACCTAACTAGTACATCACACTATAGCATGAAGTAGTTATGGCATGCGCCATGGAGCTTACCTTCCCCAAAGGTGTATTTCAAGGTGAATGACATCAGCAGGCTTGCCAAACTAGGGCAATTGAAAGTGTAGTGGCTGTGAATGGCCTCAAAAGCATTGATCCCTACACACACACACACACAGAGTCTCACAGTTGCCATGTCTGGGATTAGAACTCCTACTTAACTAGTACATTACACTATAGCATTACGCAGTTATAGCACATGCCACAGAGCTTATAGGGTTAGTCCATCCCCAAAGATATATTTCAAGGTGAATGACATCAGCAGGCTTGCCAAAGTAGGGCAATGGAAAGTGTAGTGACTGTGAATGGCCTCAAAAGCATTGATCCCTACACACACAGACACACACACACACACACACACACACACACACACACACACACACACACACACACACACACACACACACACACACACACACACAGAGTCTCACAGTTGCCATGTCAGGGATTAAAACTGCTACCTAACTAGTACATCATACTATAGCATTACACATTTATAGCACTCACAACAGAGCTTATAGGGCTACTATTTTGCCCAAAGGTGTATTTCAAGGTGAATGACATCAGCAGGCTTACCAAAGTAGGGCAATGGACAGAGTAGTGACTGTGACTGGCCTAAAAGTATTGATTCCTGCACACACGCACATACACACACACACACACACACACACACACACACACACACACACACACACACACACACACACACACACACACACACACACACACACACACACACACACACACACAAACACACACACACAGAGTTTCACAGTTGCCATGTCTGGTATTAGAGCTCCTACCTAACTAGTACATCACATTATAGCATTACACAGTCATAGCACACACCTTGGAACTTATAGGGCTAACCCTTCTACAAAGGTGTATTTCAAGGTGAATGACATCAACAGCCTTGCCAAAGTAGGGCAATGGAGAGTGCAGTGTGTGTGAATGGGACATAAACCATTCATCTGGATGCACACACACAATACTCAGTCACACACGTTTACATTTAACAGGAGCATGTATACAACTGCTAGATGAATAATGACTTGTACAGTCATGTTACACAGTTATCACAAGCACCACATGCACTATAGTGCTGAGGGATACCAGAAGCAAATGTCTACAGTTATAGACATTTGCACATTATGTGGTATTGGCCAATTGGATGTGTGCTGGGTGGGACAGGCCTCATGTGGGAAGCTCTTTGTCACTGCCTGTCATTCTCTTCCACACATCTATGTATGTGTATGTTAGGCCTATTATAGTGTGTCGTCCTTGGATATATGTGCTTATTCCTATCTGATGTATGTACTAAATATGACTGGTGTGCAATATAGAGTGTGTGCACAAACATCTGTGACTGACAGATATGTATAGTCCACTGTTGTTGCCAGACATGGTCTTCATTTTTGTAAGTGTGGGAGCATGCCCAGTATGACCTTCTGTATTGGATGTGTGAATCCATTCCAGGTAGGTTGTACTCCAGTGCAGGCATTTGTGTTCTACACCTACAGCTAGCAACCTGTTTCTGCAGGATATTTGTAGATCGGTTGACAATATGGGGTCACAATGGGCAAAGGATAGTGGGATACTGTACCTAATTGTGTCTGTGCTGCTTCTGTTGCATGGTTTTGGTGTTAGCAGATATATTCAGACATATGTACTGTTTTACACTGTGATGTTTTATGTCATCAACTACTGACAGGTATGCATATTTGCTTGCAGTAATTGCCTGGGAAACACAAGATGAATGAAGCTGTGTCCAGTATTGTGGTCTGCAGCCTACATATTCTTGCACAATCATGGCATTCTGGAGGGGGAGCTGCAGACACTTGCTGATGGGTCTGTGTAAATGTTTGGGCACCTTGGTACTGTGGTGGCTGAGGATACCATGCTTGTACATCCATCAGTGTGACAGTATGGCCATAACCTGCTGTGGCCATACCTCACAGCTGTACAGATTCACACAGGTTACCCAGAGGCAGGGATCCTATTTCTGGTTATTACCCCTTTACATTGTGGTTTATGAGCAGGTTTGTAGCCACCCATTCCTGTGTTTGCAGGCAGGGATAGTATGTGCACACATATGAGTTTCAGACTTCACACACTCAGTGGCGTCCATGCTTCTACCCCACTCCTCTGTTATTTTATCCTCTTCTGAACATTATGCAAATGTTATCTGATAAGTATCCCTATAGTTATCACTTCATCCCAGCAGTATTTAGGGGTTGGTCCACAGTTCATGCAGTAGGGTATGGTGGACATGCTACTGGGATTTGTCGACATACCCTTGCATTTGTATTCTGTGGACTGTGCTATGTTATTATTTGGGAGTCCATGAGATAACATACATTGACAGTACAGATGAGACACAGGCCTTTGACAGAGGACTGTAGGGCATTTGGTAGTGATGCAGGCCATCTGTAGCAGGACGGTGCATTGTGTCACTCCTACAGTTCCAGGCTGCAAGCCACTATATTCCCCTGGGGTGACAGGGTAGGTGTGCAAGGTTTTAATGTCAATAGTTTCTGTCCTTATTGATCCATTGGGGTGGATGCTGGCAGGGTGCTGCTTACAGCTAGGGACATACATGCATGGGACATCTATTCAGCATGCTGCATTCTATGGCTATTCCCATACAGAGGTGGGGGTCATATTGTACTCATTCCCAACAGCAGGGATAAGATCTGTGAGGTTCCTGTGGCTGATGGTGGGGTAAGCTGGGTGCATGTGTGCTATGGAAGCCCCTTGCAGCTGACTCACAGATATACATGGGGCATTCCACTTATGCTGGCTTGTGCATGGACATCAGCAGTTTCTCAGTACTTCATACCTGTGCCTTTTGTGGTCTGCCAGTGTTTGGCCAGACTACATCAGTATTCCATAATACACAGCCAATTAATGTGCTGCTAACCTGTATGTACAATTCCAAAGGTGTGTCCATTTGACAGTAACATTTTATACACTCTCTGTCTAGGGTACTTCCACCTGTGTACTGTTTGTATGTCTGGTCCCACATTCATGACATGTCCATCTTTCAGATGGTGACAGATATTACATCTGAACAATTAGTATGGATTACTGCTGGATTGTGTCTTTCTGGTATGCATTGTGTTTGGTACTGCAGTTGTGAGAACTTGGCCCTGTCATCAACAGTACTGGCCAATGGCCACCAGGACACAACCCTCCATGCCTACATGCTGACCACCTTCACACAATATACAACACACAACAACCTAACACACAGAGCCCTGCATATTGCACACGTGCTACAATCTATCCTGCTACTTTGGCCAGCTCAGGTAATCTGTGCTCCACTGTTATTATGCCTACACTTACATGTTGCTACATTTCTACATAGGATTGTGGGGGGGGGCACTCCTGACAACTGTAAACATTTGCTATGACTGTACTGGTATTTCAGGTACTCCATTTTAATCTGTATTCTAACCTATCATGCAGACTAGAGGCATATCAGTGTACTACAGTTCTTAGGTTTTATTGACCTGCATTTCGGTTTCAGACTTCTTACCCTTCAGAACTAACATCCCACTGCCTTAGCTGTTGTAGTCTGTCTGTGTAGGTCTGGAGGGGGGCTGTTTTCCATAGCCATCAATCAGAGGCCTTGTTACAGCCTTTCTTTGTGTTTGTCTATACCTGCCCTGCTGGCTGAGACTGTTGTTAGGTATGTGAGCTTCACTGACATGCATGTGTGTGTCCTATGGACACACATTTGGCCCACCACATGTCCTACAGTGGGTTTTGTCACCTTGTCTTGTACTGCCTACTATGTTGACAACATTATTTGTTAAGGATTTCATGCTGCCAATGTAGGTGTCTACTATCTGCTGCCATCCCATTCAGCCACCCAGTTCCCTAACATGCTCACATCCATACCATAGATACAGGTAGCAGAACATACTACTACATTCAGCAATTGATAGTGAGCATGACTTACCTTGTGGCTGTGCCAGTATTGAGGATGGTGCTGGAGGGCTGATTATGTCGGATGCACATAGTACACTCCCTATACATGGTTAATCATAGGTAGTGTCATGTTTGGCATCCTTTTTACTGTATGTGCGAGTCGGAGTGAGGTGTCATTCCCTAGGTTCCTACCGTGTCAGTGTATGTGCTATGCTTTGCCTCTTTGCCAAGGCCTAGACATACTGGACACGCCTCCTTATTCCTACTAGGGCAGGCTCAGGTTATTCCTCCTCTGAGTCACTCTGTGCCTGTGCTGGCCTTGGCAATGGTGGGAGGCTGTGTGACCCTGCCCCATGATGATCCTGCTGCAGCTGTTTCCACAGGATCATATTGTGTAGCATGGCACATACAATGACAATTTGGGTACCTGTAGCTGGTGAGTACTGCAAGGCTTCACCGGATATGCCCAGGCACTGGAACCATGACTTGAGCATCCCAAACACATGTTCTATTATGATTCTGGTCTGTGAGTGTGCCTCATTATGGAGTTCTTGTTCAGGTGTGTGTGCATTTCTGATGGGTGTCATCAGCCACGGTTCCAGTGCATAACCAGCATCCCCACTAGGTGGCCATATAGGATGTCCACAATGACAAATCTCTGGTACAGCTGCATCATATGCCAGATGTGGGAGTCGTGACAGCTTCCAAGGCTGCCAGCACACACATTCATTATAATGCCCTGGGCATCGCACATGACCTGGTAGTTGATGGAGGGGAAGCCCTTGTTGTTTATGTAGACTCTATCCTGCTCACTGGGTGGTGTTTTGATGTGTATGTGCGTGCAGTCTATAGCACCCACTACCTCAGGGTATTCTGCTATTTGGTGGAAGACACGCATATTGCCGGTCAATGCCTCACGGGTGTTGAGGAAATATATGTGCTCACCAGCATGTGCTGACATGGCATCCAGGAACTGGTGGAGTACCCTGGATGCTGATGCCTGTGAGATCCCCATAACATCCCCAGTTGGCCTTTGGAAGGTTCCTGTGGCTAGTATTCTTAAGCCTACACATACCTTGGTATCCACTGGGATGGGTTCCCCTCTGTTGGTTCTGTGTGTGAGCCATGGCCAACATAGCTCAACAATTTGCTGTAGGAGATCCCTGTCCACCATATAGTCTTCCACTATCTCCAGCTCATGTAGCTCCTGGTAGGTTACCCTGGTTCTGTACACTCTTCTCCTTCTCCTCACTGTGGGTTGGTCATCAGCATTCTCAACCTCACCACCCTCAGCCTCTTCCACATGTTGATTTATAAGAGAATAAGCAGCCCCTATCATTTTGTTGTTTTTGTTAGGTAACATTTCCCTATTTGTGTACACTGGTGGTGTAAACTTTGTGGGAAAAACCAGAAGAAAAGGTGTTAGCATAGTTTATAGTAATGTGCTGGGCTGCTGTCTGTGTAATTGGCTAATTCTGATACATTTCACCTGCCAGCTATGCTAGTACTCCTTGATTACCTTCCTACTGCTGTTTTCCCTTCCCATTGCCTTCCTGTTTAAGCCCCGTGGTGCACCGTGGAAACCCAGTGCTCAGATGTGAAGAGAGCTGCTATTTCCTGGTTTAATTTTTTTTTTGTTTGTTTGTTTAAAACCCAGTGTGTGGTGCGCACACCCGTTTAGGCAATGTAAACACTGCTAGGCAGCTTCAGACATACCCCTTTTCTTAGCTCTGTTAAGCTAAGGGCAAACCTGAGATACAGAGCTCCAATAAGCTTACAGTATGCCTGACACACCCCTCTATGATGTCAGCTAACTCTTAGGCTTGCACCATGGTTTTCCTGCACCTACACAGTTGGGTGCTGGCTAGCAGTGAGGGGAAATCTGTGATTCAGTATCATTACCCTCATTTGCATAGAATTGACTGCTAATGCCTAGTTACAAGTCTAACACTGAGCCTTCCCCCTTAGCAAACACTATTCAGTGGCCTTGTTGTCTTCTGTCTGCCATTGACTATAATGGCAAAATTGTGATTTTGTCTAAAAAGCTTTTTTCAAGGTTTTATTTTTATTTTTGGGCTGATCCTGTTTGCGTGCCGCTGCCCTACTCTTAAACGTCCGAAATCGGCCCAAAAAAAAAGTTATTTTTTTATTTTGAACCTATTCTCCATGCCAGTGGCCATATATTTGGCCATTGACATGCCTTCCACATTATATACACCCTTTATTTGGAGCTGTCATGGCTCCATTTTGCAGTTTGCAAAAATGTACTCGGTTACTAGCCGAATACATTTCTGCAGGTTACACTACTCCTGCACAGATGGCTGCCAGCTTCTTGGATTGCTAATTCACCTTATATGCATAGTTTTCACCTGCAAATGGGGGAATTAGCATACAGGAACTGTGTCCATGCAGGAATAGTGCAGGAGCGCTTATGCACATCCCGGGAGCCTGTTCCTGGATCTCTCTGCGGCCATATTGCCACCAGCAGCTCTTGCACTATTCCTGCACACTGTGCAGAGCTTGCTGATTCCCGAGGATAATCTTTTATAGGAAAACTTTAACAAAGTAGTAAACTTTATCAATCACACCACTGCTAGCAACCAATAGAAAAATGCAAACTAATACATTTCATAATACAGTTTATTCTTCAGATCATTACTAAGTAGCTAATAGAAATACATCAAGTTTAGTAAAAATAGATTTGCAACTTATTTTCTACATTTCTAGCTTAATATGGAATAAGTTTCATTTTACCACTTGATTTAGAAAAAAAAATGCTTCCTCAGTCTCAGCAAATGAAACTCAACATTCTGTACTTTTCCATGTTTCCACTTATGCTGTTGCAACACATACACTAACCTTTTAGGACACACATGTATTACTCTTTTAGAATAAGTGCAGTTTCATTTTAACCCCTTACAGTCTCTCATTTGATGCTGAGAAAGTATCACACTCATTATCATAAAAACATCTTTTACACTTTAAATATATTGTCGTACATTTTTCCAAACCCTACAAAAACTAACTCTGCATTTTCTCTTGCTGTTTCATTTTCATTGACACAATGCATAAATGACACTTTTTCAAATTCACCAACAAGCAAATTTTGTAACAATGGGCTTGACTGAGATGCAATGAGTTTGTTTATTAAACCTCTGCATAAAAATAAAGCAAAAACACAATTATAATAACAATAGCAACAAGCACAATACATTTCAACAAATCGCCTCCCCATCTTAAAAACAAATTGGTTAGCCAAGCCCATTGTGAACTATCCGCTTCTTTGGTATCTGAAAGTTCAGCCACTTTTTGGATGATTTCTAAATGACTACATATTCTGTGCTCATTATTGGAAATAAATGAACAGCATTCCTTGTGCATGAGCATGCACATACCTCCCTTTGATGCAAGTACGAAATCCAGTGCCATCTACTACTGCACGCATGGCACTCAACTCTAAAGTAATCAAATTAACAGTTTCAAACATTGCACTGTTTAAAACTTTTAATAGCTTAGAGAGATCTCTCAGTTCCCAAATTGATTTTACAGTCCCATAAGCAGGTAATATACCAACCCCAGAAATTACATCATCACCAAGGTCCATATGAGAAAGTCCTTTAAAAGCTGCTTGTTCTAAATCATGATGATAAATCTATGAAGCATCGACCTTTCCAATTTAATTTTTTGCAGTCTGAGTATCTCATATATTACAAATTTAACCACTGGGCAGGACATCTACATGTCGAATGGCTGAAAGAACTCTTCCAATATAACAATACCCTGACCAGTTTTCTGACAGCTAGACTGCCACAAATAAAATAATAGTATTTCATCATAACCATACCTTTTACTGCACTTCCACTATATGTTCTTTGAGTAATATTACATTTGCTCTGTCCAAATTCCACACTCCCATTTTTCATATAGTAAGTATAACCCTTGACAGTCACTGAAAGTCTAAGTGCAGCAATTTTATTAGACAATATAACATTATGCCACAAACCATTTTTACCTAGTACCATTGATGAAAAAGCTGTCCCCATTTTAACTCCACTTACAGGTACTAGAAACAATGGGATACCTCCATCATAGGCAGTAGGTATGTGGGCATATACCCAACAATTACTAACAGTTACTAACATTTATAGTCTTAATGCATCTACTCAAAGTGGCATGAAATGTATTGAAATTTGGAAGCCAATCTGCTGATTTCTGTCTAGATTTTATCAATTGTTTGATTTTTCTGTTAAGAAATTGAACAGTGCTTACAGTTTCAGCAGGAATCAGGAAATGTAGCAGTAGGACAAAAATAATTGCAGTCATCACAGTAACAATCAGACATGAATGCGGAGCTGGTCATGGTCGGAGTGGATGTTCAAAAATGTCCAGGCACAAATTCATTTTGAGATGAATAGCTTGCTGCTGCACTCCAAACGCACTTCATAAAGGTTGCTGTTGTAGATTAGCTCCCATGAGCAGTGCTTGGACACCTGACTCAGGAAAATTTCCCCTTTTGATGTCCCCACAGTATCGGTTGTTGGTTCTGTTCCCAGTCTCTGTGTTTTTTCTTCTGGTATGAGAGGAAACAGGTTCTCATCAGACAAGGATGCAGAGGCTAGGTCAAAGGGAACTGGTTGGCTTCCCTCATTTGGCACTGCTTTTCAGACATGGGAGATATGGATGCATGTCAGAGACCCTTCGAGTCCAACAGGTGTAGCTGTAATGAGGAGCACCAGGAATGGGTCTTTCCATCAAGGCTGGAAGTTGCGTTGTCTGGAGAAGGAATGAACAAGGGCCCAGTCTCCTGGGTTAACATCATGTGTTGTGTTGGGATCAGGCTGCAGCTGGACGAAGAATACCTGTGAATGAAAATGCTGCAGAACAGAAATAAGTTGTTTACAATAAGTAAGCATTGTCTCATCAACTGCCTTCAAATCAAGGTTTGCTGTTAGGGGTGTGGCTGGCATCCTCATAAGGTGTCCCATGAGGATTTCATGAGAGAAGAACTTTCTAGGTGCACTGATTGCACTGCAGATAGTAAATAAAACTAAGAGCAAGGCCTCTGGCCATTTAAAACCCATTTCTGCAGTAAGTTTCCTAACTTAATTTTCAAAGTTTGATTCATTCTTTCTACCATGCCTGAAGCCTGAAGTCTGCATGGACAGTAATACTGCATCTGAATATTTAAAACTTTACAAATTTGTTGAATAATCTAACTAGTAAACTGAGTTCCTTTATCTGACTGAATACAACATGGTACCCCAAAACAGGGTATAAACTCATGCAAAATCTTCTTGACCACTGAGGCCACATCATTTTTAATGCACAAGTATGCTTCTGCCCAACCAGAGAAAACATCAGTCAAAACTAGTACATATTTAAACTTTGCACACATTGCTAATTCTATAAAATCATGCTGTACACAACAAAAAGGTCTCAACAGCTTTTTAATATGCTGTGTGGGACCAGTTACAGATATAGAAATATTAAACTTGAAGGCATATAGTATGTTTGTACAAGATGCTGAACATCTTCTGAAGCATACGGAGCATACCAGGCAGCCAAAATCTGTCTTATTAAAGCATTTTTTCCCAGATGGGAAGGCAAATGGTAAGCCCATACCAGTTGTGGAAAAGAGTCTGTGATGCTACTAACCATCCATCCGGATGGCACCAAAATAAGTCTAGGGAACAACAGCAGGTGTCACAAATCCACTTTACTCGTTCAGAGTCAACAGTTTGGTTCTGAAAAGATAGTACTTCCTGCAAAGTTATAGGCACATTTTCAACTTGAAGAGGCTGCAAAAAGCCTAAAGAAGATTTAATAGACCAACCGGGCTTGCTGCTGTATCAGCAAAGGTATTTCCTACTGATTCAAATGAAGTATCTGACCTATGAGTAGCACATTTAACAATAGCTATTTCCCTAGGGAAGAGCAGGGCATTTAACAATTCAGTGATAAAAACTGCATTTATAATTTTTGTCCCTGCAGAGGTCAAATAACCTCTTTCTCTCAAGAGATTTCTGAAATCATGAACCACTCCAAAAGCGAATCTTAAATCACTGTACACAGTAACAGTCTTTTCCTGTGCTACCTTGCAAGCTTCAGCAATAGCTACTAATTCAGTTACTTGAGCTGAAACATTTCCCTGCAATTGTCCAGTCAATAATACTTGATCAATACTACAGACCGCAAAAGCGGCTGTCAGTTGTCCATCTTCCCTTTTAATACACAATCCATCAATGAACAAAATTAAAACAGGGTTCTGCAAAGGAGTATCTCAGAGATCAGGTCTAGGAGGAAGCACATTGTTTACAACAAAGAGACAATCATGAGGTTCACCTTCATCAGCAGTAGGAATAAGAGAGGCTGGATTCAAGTGAGGGCATTCAATAATTTGCAAAAAAAGTATTCTTAAGTAGAGCTAGCTCATATTTGGAAAGTCTAGAGGCAGAAAGATCAGATTCAAAGATGGCCGCCATTCTGTAGACACTGCATCTCTACAGCTCTTCAGATACTCGGAATAAAAATTAACCCTGAGGATATACTGCAAGCTTTTCTACACTAATTGTTGGCTAAAATTAATCTACTACAACTAAATATCGCTGGAGAGGTGAAGGAACCGGAGGAAATTAAACAAATTAACAGGATAGGATCTGATTTACTGACTGACTCTGAACAGAGTATTAAACAAAGGATCTGTCTGAGTAGTAACCTTGGATACTTCCCATTCAGTTATACTAAAGATCTGCTTTGCTCCACAATGTCAAAAGTATGGAAACAACAACAAAAACCAAATTATCAGAACTTCAGTCACCAGAAAAAGATTTAACAACAAAAAGGCAGAAGATTACAAAACAGCAGGAACTTTCAAAAGCTGGAATGAAAACTAAACCGGATCAACTGGCTAATATGGAAGATATTAAAACTGCTTTGTTACCCATCCAAGAAGCTTTGAAAGAACTATCAAACCAGGTACATTCTTTTGGTGCCACATGCAGTCAAATTCTCGAAAGGATGGATAAATCAGAAGCCAGAATATCTGAAAATGAGGACAGAATAACATTGCTTGCAAAAAAAATAAACATTCATGACCTGGATATTCAGTCTATGCAAAATAAAATTCTGGATTTGGAGGCATGATCCAGAAGGAACAGTATAATTATCAGAGGAATTCCAGAATCTATCCAATACAATGATTTAACTTCTACCATTACACAAATATTTGAAATATTGTTTAATGACTCTGAAATAGCTAAACAAATAGTTATCAAAAGAGCTCATAGAGCTCTCAGAGAAGCACAAGCCTCAAACATACCTAGACCAGTATACATCAAAATACTCAACTACCAGGATGTAAACAAAATAATTTTAACTGTTAAAAAAAATGGAAGTTATATTATGTGGCAGAATACTAGAGTTTCTATGGCCCAGGATTTACCATTGCAAATAAGGCAAGCTAGACAAGTATTATCTCCATACTGTAAGTTCCTCATTGAAAAGAATATCAAATTTCAAATGAAATACCCTAACACACTAATTTTTACAGTCGATGGCTCCAAATACTCCATATCTACAAAAAAATAGCAAAAGTTACCTTTTTGAAGATTTTTAAGTCCCTTCCAGCTTCGGAAGCTTGATCTGGCCATCCAGTCCGTTTGCAGCAACGTGGATGCTGGGATTCCATTCTTACTACGTCTCGAGGCTTTAAAATCCTTTGTTTGTTCTCTTTTCTTCACCAGGCCCCTTGGTAAATGTTTACTTAGTTTCTTTTTACAGCTCCAGCTTGTCCACGAAGATTTTCCGAACTTTTATGGCTCTCACGAACTGAGCCCCTTCGCGAAGCAACAGGAAGTCCTTTGGGTGCTGCTGAGGGTCCGCTTTCGAGTTGGTGCATCCGGAAGTCCATCTGTTTAATGGTTCCCCCATCGCGAGCTTAAAGACAGGATTACAAGCTCAGGAAGTAGGAGGATCTCTGTTGAGGAAGCGGAAGCTATTTGGACTGTAAAACGAGCATTCGTGGACATTTAAAGTATGTAACATGTTTTACTGGTTTAAAGGGAACTGTGAATTCATTCAGGTATGATTACAATTGAATTAATAATGTACTGGCTTAAAATGTGTTATTTAACTGATTGCTTAGAAGTATTATAGCTTTATCATAGTTATTCTTTTTCCTTAGGTATGTTATGCTGAATGTTGATGTGTTAATAACCTTGTAGTATATTTTATTGTTTGTTTTTCCTGTATTACTGATGTGTTTTAATACTGCAAATGTTTAGATAATAAGGGGATTTAGTGTGGGGATAATTAGTAGATAAAGAGACCATGAGACATTATATTGTGGGCTCTCTAGGAATGTGAAGGTTATCTTGTTTATATACTGGCATGTGGTTCTGACTGCTTTGAGGACTGTGTTACTCAGTCATTATTTCATAAATTTATCTATATTACCCAGTAAAGTGAAGTTAGAGTCCTATTTTTATTCACCTTGTTTGCTGACATTACAATTCTAGATAATTTAGACTATATAAATAAAGTCAGATTTAATATTATACTTAAATGTTAAACATTTGCTTTCTCTGTAGTTCTTTTTTCTCTCTTCTAAATAACAATACATATGGTGAATTATCTTTAATTTAATAATGTTATTGTTTAATAGGGGTAGTGTCACATACTTGATTATTTTAGATTTAAATATCGTTGTTAGATAACTTAATGAGATACAACTAATTAGTATAAGTAATAATATATGAGAACTATTAGTGAGGTATGATAGTAACTATAAGTGTAATGAAGACCATTTACTTGATAGGTTTAACTAAATAGTGTGTTCAAGAGCTGTGGATATTTATCAGTGTTTATTAGGGAATGTTTTGGTTAGGCTTTGTAGAGTTAGATGTAGCTTTTATAGGTTTTTTGCATGTTTTTGATGTTATATTTTGTAAGATAAAGAATAGATGTTTAGTAAGGTTATTTATCCATAAAAGTTTTAACAGTGTAAAAAACCTATGTATGTCCCGGTCCAGGGGAATAGTGGATAGGCACTGGTTAGGGATGGGATGTCAAGATTGCTTCCAGACAATATATATTTTGCTATTATACTCGAATTTAGTACTGTTTCTCAATTTTAAAATATCCTTAAACGAATTAAAGATCTTAGCATGTGGATAATAGACTCATGGAATACTAAAGGGCTCCAGAACTTGAAAAAAAGGAAATTATTTCTTCATTTATTTCTCCAGTCAAAGGCATATTTTATTTTATTACAAGAAACCCACTTGACCAATGACCAATGGGCTGTCCTTAAGGATAAGAAATGGATTAGAGAGGTGGTAGCTTCAGAAGGGACAACTAATAGTGCAGGAGTGGCTATTATTATTAAAAATCAGTATCAAGAAAAAAATTTAGATTTTAAAATAGACAAAGAGGGAAGATGGTGTTATGTAATTCTTTCATCTACACTTTATGATAAACCTGTGGTACTTCTTAATATATATTCCCCATGTACCAATCAACAACTTTTTATAGCATCACTTTATTTTATCCTGAATCAATATAATAATTGTTATATAATAATAGGAGGTGATTGGAATACATATCAAGATCCCAAATTAGATAAATCAAGTTTACACAGGTCCTTTAATAACCAAGCAGTGATAGCATTAAAGGAACTTAAAACAGATTTTAAATTATATGACCCATTTAAATACACAAATAATCAAATAAATTCAAATAACTTTACATTTTATTCAAGTTGTCATAAAATGTGGTCTAGGATTGATTTTTTCCTAATTTTGGACGTACTAATTAATTTAGATCCCTGTGTATCTATACAAGCTCGACACTTATCGGATCATTCTAGAATCACATTAATTTTTAACAAGGACACTAGAAATAGTATGCGTCATAGAGGTTATAATTGGTCTCTAAATCTGTATTTATTAAATAAAGACGATATAACTAAAGAAGTTCAAGAGACCTTTAATCATTTACTAGTTAATCTCTCTAAACACCAGCATCCATCTGATATAGAATGGGCAACGACTAAAGCACAAATAAGAGGAATCTTTCTTCAAAAGGCTACTTATTATAAGAAAATACAAACTAGAGACATACAAGAATTGGAAACTAAAATTAAGTTACTAGATCAGGATTTAATTGGGAACTATAATAAACAGACCGAAACGGAGTTATTAAAATGTCAAAAAGATCTTTTTTTACTACAAAATAGTAAATTGTCATTTTATGAACAGAAAATACTGGTAAAATATGCTAATCATATTCAGACCCCATCAAAAGCACTAGCTCGTATCATTAATCAATCGAAAATACCATCTCAAATTTCTGAAATACAGTTTAATAATAAAAGATATACCAATACTGAAGACATTATGAATACCTTTGAATTAATATTCTCTCAAATCTATGGCGAGCATCAGGAATTACTTAGAAATAAGAGTAATAACGATTTTCTGCAGAAGATTATCTTTCCGAAAATTGGTGATGAGTCTCATGAGAGCTTAATTAAACCAATTTCCTCTGAGGAGATAACAGATACAATTAATAATTTGAAGCCACATAAAGCTCCAGGGCCGGATGGTTTGACTACTGAATTTTACAAAACTTTTTGTGATATATTTGGTAAAATACTTCCACATGTATTTAACTATATAATTAATAACAAAATTAATGATCCGCACTTTAATGCTTCGAAAACAATTCTTATACCTAAAGAGAATGCAGATCTTCAAAATCTGGATAACTATAGACCCATTTCACTTTTAAATATAGACATGAAAATTATGACATCTATTTTAGCTAATAGATTGAAGAAGGTAATAAACCTAATAATTTCTGATGAACAAGCTGGTTTTATAAATGGCAGACAAACAACTGATAATACGTTATCACTTCATACACTAATTTCTTATGCCACTCATAGAAATCTTAATGTTTACGCACTCATAATTGATGCTCAAAAAGCTTTCGATAGAGTTAATTTAAAATTTTTGTTTGATACTTTATCATATTTCAATATACCCCAAGACTTTATTTTAACATTAAAAAAGTTATATAATAATCCCTATACAACTTTATACATTGATAAAAATTTCTCAGAAAGAATACAAATTAAGAATGGTACCCATCAAGGATGTCCGTTATCTCCTATATTATTCAATTTATACTTAGAACCACTATTTCTACATATTAAGCAAAATATTTATCATAATGCTCCAATAATATATGGTACGAAAATATCTATGGCTGCTTTTGCTGATGATCTTAATATTTACTGTGCGACGCCTGTTTCAGATACCAAGAAAATATTAAAAGCAGTGGAAGATTTTGCAGAAATATCTAATTACAAAATAAATTAAAAAAAAAAACAATTTATTTCCTTTAAAGACGCCTACACCCTTTTCGCTTTTACCATTGGTAGGTCAGTTAAAATCCGAAGAAAAAATAAAATATTTGGGTATTGTTTTCTCAACAGATAATAGAGACTTTTATGTGAACAATGTTAAGCTAATTTGGGATCATATATTGTCTGATTTAAAAAGATGGAATAATCTGAAATTACCAATAATGGCAAAGGCTTCAATTATTAAAATGAATGTACTCCCCAGAATATTATATATTTTTCGAGCTACTCAAGTCTCAATTTCTAGGAATTTTTTTAAACAACTTCATACAGAATTAGGTAGATTTGTATGGGAACCTAGGAAAACTAGAATATCTTATGATAAACTGATGACTCCGAAAAATAAGGGTGGTTTAGACTTACCGAATTTTGAAGCATATTATTTAATAATAAATGCTAATAGAATTCTAAGAGTGGTTAACTTTGACATGTCCAGTACTAAATGGTCACCCAGGTGGTTGATTCTGAATTATAAACATGCTGTTAGATTGGGTATTAATTTTAAGGCATTACCTTTTTTAAATAAAGATACCTTTAAAATGTACGCTTTGATGGAACATATTAGATTATATATAACAACAATACAAAACCTGTTTAAATCACTAAATCTCTTACAGTATATGATGACTTTCCAACCATTTCATAAGAACCCGAATTTGAAAATCGGTAATTAGTTGATAGATCTTAAAAAATTCCCACTTATAATTGATCTAACCATACTTGATTTATATCCTTTTCTTGGTATCTCAATACATGACATGTTAAGAGAGATGAACCTTCCTAACTCTTATTTAATTATAATGAGACAATTAAAGGATCTTTCAATAAGTTATTTTAGTAATTTCAAAATTAAAGAAGAAGACTTAACCATTTGTTTAAACTTATGGCAAACTCTTATGCAGGACTTCAAATATATAACGGCTTCATATAATTTGATAAAAGACGTGAAATATAATAACCAAATACTCTTATCCAAATACTGGAAGGATAAACTATTACCGATTGATGATAATAAAATATTGAAAGCAATTAATTTAACCTTAAAATCAGTATCTCTTCAAAAGCTATTATTTACTCAGCTGATGATATCTAATAACGCTTATTACACTCGTCTCAGTCTGCATAAATTCAACTCTAAAAATTCACCTAAATGTCCATAGTGTATCGATCAAACGGCTGACCTTTTACATATGTTCTGGAGCTGTAAATGTATATTCAAACTTTGGAATTCTTTAAAAATTCAATTACAAAAAATGGGTTATCAACAGTCCACACTTTCTTGGGAGTTTATGATTCTTCATATTCCTCCAAATAACTTGAACAGATCCCAAATGATCATACTCATAAATATTTTCTTGTTAATGAAGCTTTATATAGCTACAAATTGGCTGAATCCATCTCAGACTTCATGGGAAAACTTTAAAAGTGTAGCGATAAAACATATTTTAGCACATAAATTACTAATTAAAGATCATAAGAAAAATATAAATAATACAAAAATATGGGAGCAAATCTTTAGCATTGTGTTAGCTTAATGTCTAATCCACTTTTCCCCGGGAAGTATATACTTAATAGGGAGGTTAGTATAGATAAGCCTTATATTGATACTAGATTTTTTTTTAATACCCTTTTAGAATTTTATCTTAATGTATAATGATCTTATGTAACTGTTGGAAGCATTCATGTATATAATGTACATATGTTGTAGTATTGTATTAACAACTGGAAAAGAATAAAGATTTATTATTGAAAAAAAAAATAGAGGCAGAAAGATATTGAGTTTTATTTTTTAATAACAAAGCATTAACAGCATGTGGAACTGCAACAAAAGTATCATGATGCAGAGTAACTGCCACTGCCATATCAACTAATTGGGCAGTTGCAACTATAGCTATAAGGCAACTGGGAAGTGAGTCTGTCACTGGATCAAGATTTGTACTGTAATAAGCAACTGGTCTAAAGCCACCATTTCTTTTCTGTGCTAATAATCCTAATGCTACCTTGCTGTGTTCACAACAGAAAATAATGAATACTTTGCAATAGTTTGACAGTCCTAATGCTAGAGGATTTGAAAGAAGTGATTTTAACTGATTAAAAGCTTGCTTATGGCAGGGTTGCCATGGGAGGGACTTAGGGGGTTCCTTTTTCAATAGTTCTAATAAAGGTTTAATTATTTCAGCATAGTTGGATATCCATTGTCGACAATAACCTGTTAAACCAAGAAATGCTCTAAGCTATTTTAGAGTAGTAGGTCTTGGTGCTGTCTCTATAGCTGCAATGTGAGAGGGCAAAATGTGTCAATCAGTTTACTTTAAATCCTAACTCAGCTAGTAGTTAACAAGAAAACAGTATCAGTCTGACAGTTAGCTAAAGAATTAGATGCTATGAGAAGATCATCTACATACTGTATTAAGGCAGACCTGCAAGGTCTTGAAAATAAGGTAGGTGATTCTACCTATCCTTGGGGTAAGCATGTCTATGTGCATTGTTTTCATCTATATGTAAACGCAAACAAATACTGGCTATCAGGGTGTATTGGGATAGAGAAAAAAGCTGAGGAAATATCAATAACCAAAAAGGTAGTACCAGAAGGGGAACTGAGCTAAGAATAGTTGCTGGGTTAGCTACTATGGGAAAAGCAGGCACAACCACTCCAGTCACAGCACTCAGATCTTGGAAAAATCTATAAGTATCTTTACCAGGTTTATTTACTGGCAAAATGGGTGTATTACAAGGACTCCAAGTAGAAATAATTATGCCTTGTTGCAATAATGCTGAAATAACTGGTGCAATTCCTGCTTCTGTTCCTGCAGAAAGAGGATATTTTGCTACCATGGGCAGAAGTTCATGAGGTTTTAAAGGAGTTCATATTAGAACAACGAAAATGGATTTTGTCAAATGCGTTTTCGTTGACACATGTAGGGCGAACAGACAAAACAGCGAAGCGGCTGTTCAGCAAATTCTTTCCCTGGGAAAGAAGTCGCTTGACCACTTCATTGCTTTGCCTTTTCTGGAGTGTAGTGTGGTCCCTTGTCCGGTATAGCTCCCGAGCATGATTGTGCAACAGTTACTGACCTTAGGGTTAGGGTGCAGGTTAAGGTAAGTGCATATGTATGAAAGTGTTTACTGGTTTTTATTTTGCGTTAGATGTATGGTTGAGTTATGTGTGTGTGTTGTTAGCTGTTTACTTTTGTTTTGGGGGGTAGGATTAGGGTTAAGGTAAGTGTGTTTGTGTTTGGAACTGTTTATGTAAATGTGAGAGAGTTATTGACCTTAGGGTTAGGGTTCGGGTTAAGGTAAGTGCATATGTTTTAAAATGTTTACTGTTTTTTTTTTGTTAGATGTATGATCGTGTTACGTGCATATGTGTATTTAGTTGTTTACTGGTTTTTGGGGGGTATAATTAGGGTTAGGGTATATGTGTATGTGTTTGTAAGTGTTTAATGTTTTTTTTTTTTTTGGGGGGGGGTTGGACCAGCGATTTCTTTCCCTAGGAAATAAATCGCTGTTTTGTGGTTTCGACATTTTCAGCGTTCTCTGAATATGTGTTGATGTAACACCGTTTGCTGTTTTCAGCGTTCAGTGTTATAATATGAACCCGTTTTAAAGTAATTTGTACTGGTGTAGCATCTCTAATAAATCCTACCTCATTTTCATGGGTTGTCCATAGCTGCGAAATAACTGTATTTAGTAATTCTACATCTCATCTAATAGCTGTACAGATTCTGTGTCAGTAAGGAAAGAAAAGAGCATTTCCTCATCCAAAACACCTGCAACAGCATAGATCTGCATCACTGGAGATGCATTAGGAATATTTAAATATATTTCATCTGGTGAACAGAATATTGTATATTGCAACTCACAGAGAAGATCTCTACCTAAAAGATTAAGGGGTGCAGAATTTCCAATGAGTAAGACATGTTGGTATGTTAACAGTCCCATTTGAATGGGAACTGAGACGGTCTCAGAGTAGTCTAAGGAGACTCCTGATACCCTGACTCCTCACACTGAGTTGTGACACAAAGGGAGATTCTTGGCCACAGAAGCATTTAACATTGACCTAATAGTTTCAGTATTTATTAGAAAGTGAATATTGCTGTCTTGAACTTTAAGTTAATGAATATTCCTTTCTGGGATACAGGTATGAAGGGAAATAGCTGTGATTCCTGTTCATGCCTTCTTCTTCTTTCGGCTGCTCCCGTTAGGGGTCGCCACAGCGGATCAACTGTTTCCATTTCTTCCTGTCCTCTGCATCTTGCTCTGTCACACCAACCACCTGCATGTCCTCTCTCACCACATCCATAAACCTTATCTTAGGCCTTCCTCTTTTCCTGATACCTGGCAGCTTCATCCTTAGCATCTTTTTCCCAGTATACTCTGCATCCTTCCTCAGCACATGTCCAAACCAATGTAATCTTGCCTCTCTGGCTTTGTCTCCAAACCTTCCAACCTGAGCTGACCCTCTAATATACCTATTACTAATCTTGTCCATCCTCATCACACCCAGTGCAGATCTTAACATCTTCAACTCTGCCTCCTGCCTTTTTGTCAATACCACTGTCTCCAGTCCATATAACATAGCTGGTCTCACTACGCTCTTGTAGACCTTCCCTTTCACTCTTACTGGTATTCGTCTGTCACAAATCACTCCTGACACTTTTCTCCACCCACTCCATCCTGCCTGTACTCTCTTCTTCCCTCTCTTTCACACTCACCATTACTCTGAACTGTTGATCCCAAGTATTTAAACTCATCCACCTTTGCCACCTCTACTCCCTGCATCTTCACCATTCTTCTATACTCCCTCTCATTCACACACACATATATTTTGTCTTAGTCCTGCTGACCTTCATTTCTCTTCTCTCTAGAGCATATCTCCACCTCTCCAGTGTCTCCTCTACCTGTTCCCTACTCTCACTACAGATCACAATGTCATCTGCAAACATCATAGTCCACACAGGGACTCCTGTCTGATCTCGTCTGTCAACCTGTCCATCACCATTGCAAATAAGAAAGGGCTCAGAGCTGATCCTTGATGTAATCCCACCTCCACCTTAAACGCATCCGTCACTCCCATTGCAGACCTCACCGCTGTCACACTACCCTTGTACATATCCTGTACCACTCTTACATACTTCTCTTACACTCCTGACTTCCTCTTACAATACCACAACTCCTCTCTAGGCACCCTGCCATATGCTTTCTCTAAGTCCACAAATACATAATGCAACTCCTTCTGACCTTCTCTGTACTTCTCCATCAACACTCTCAGAGCAAACATTGCATCTGTAGTGCTCTTTCCTGGCATGAAACCATACTGCTGATCACTAATCATCACCTCACTTCTTAACCTAGCTTCCACTACTCTTTCCCATAACTTCATGCTGTGACTGATCAGTTTAATCCCTCTGTAGTTACTACAGCTCTGCACATCACCCTTATTCTTAAAAATCAGTACCAAAACACTTTTTCTCCATTCCTCAGGCATCCTCTCACTTTCCAAGATTTCATTAAACAATCTAGTTAAAAACTCCACTGCCATTTCACCTAAACACCTCCATGCTTCCACAGGTATGTCATCTGGACCAACAGCCTTTCCATTCTTCATCCTCTTCATAGCTATCCTTACTTTCTCCTTGCTAATCCACTGCACTTCATGAGTCACTATCCGCACATCATCCATATTGTTGCCAAGCTGATGGCTGCCAAGAAGTGTTCCACATAGGAGGTTGTTGTCTCACATTTTGGTGGACATTTTGCTGGCCTTGTTGTGGCAGCTGATTTTCAAATGGATGGTTATACTGCACTGATGGACCTACTGGCTGCAGGAAAGTACAATTGTCCCTCCAGTGACCATTTTGGCCCCAATTAAAACACGGATTTGAATTTTATCCCTGTCCACATCCTTGTGAATTTGAGGTATTATTACAGTTCTGAGGAAATGGTCCTTGATTTTGAGAAAATCTAAATCTATTGTATTCTCCCTTCCTCCTCTATGTTTCCCTCTGTTTCAGGTAAACTGTTGGAGCTGTAGGTTTAATATTTTTTCGTGTCACTCGTCTCATCTTGAATAAGTGAATATTGAACCTGATTAACAAGTTCATGAAGCCCCAAACTTGGCCACTTTAAACAATCCTTTTTCAGCTGGTCTTAAATGGGGGTAATAAACCACTGACAAAAAACACTTGCTGCTGAAACTTCAGCAGGTTCTGTATAACCTGAGAAGACTTCAAATGCATCTGTCATATGCTGCAAATAAGATTCAATTGATTTGTTCTCTTTCTATGTGATTGCATTTATCCAGGACCAGTTAGGTACCAGCAGACATACTGCAGTAAGCCTGCAATAAGCAAGTCCTAGCTGCCTGAAAATCTTCTACGTCCATATGCTGGGGAACAGGGTCTGGTATATTAGCATAATCCCAAATGCATTTAAAGAGATCAGGTGGAATGGATGTGTCCATCACTGCTCTGAGATCCTCTAAAGTAGGATTTTGCAACTGAACATGTCCTTTTACGATTCTGATATATTTTGCTGGATTTGTTGATTGATGGGAGAGAGAGTCCAAAATATTCTGGGAATCAACAGCAGACCAAGGGTGGACCACATTTATAATGGAAGGTGCTGCTTCATCTCTGCAATGTGCTGAGTTTGGGACTTGTCACAGAGGATGTAGGTGGATGGTTGGAGTAATTACACAATCTCCATCTTCCTGTAAAGATGAATCAGAATTATGTTTATCTGTATTGAGTTTATCAGGACCAAAATAACCATTCCCATCTATAAGTATCGGGAATTGGAGTAACAAATTTCTGTGAATGCAGCTTTTGTCATCTAGGAAGAGAAGACAATATCCCCTCTGTACATTGCCTTGGAAAGCTAATAAACATTTCAGGTAATTTAGACTTGGTACGGTCTGAACCAGTAAAAGAGGAAAAAGATTTAGTTTGGCTAGAGGAAGGAGGTGACTGAGGAGGTTGAGTCTTTTGGCTAGTGGATGACTCAGAAGCTTGCCTTCCTTCAGAAGGTGGTGGAGTAGTAATCTCTGAAGTGGAAGAAGAGATAGCTGAATCTTGATGGTCAGGGGGAGATGGTGGTACATTATAAGGTGGCAGTAGTGTGATGGGCAAAACTACGTGGTGGTCACCAGATGACTTACTGTGGCTAAGATGTAATTTCTGTAGTATCCTAAAGGGATAGAGTCCATAACCACCTGTTTCTGGCAATCAGAATGTTGTAGATGATTAACCATCTTATTAACTGCTTGTACCTGTATTTTAGGTTTAGCTGCATTATGTTTCAAACTACAAACTATGGAATCTTTTTCCTATATCTTTAGATTCTACCTGCCATGCATTAAAGGCTGACCAGCAACCAGCAGGCAGTTTATTACCTTTTTCTTTTAAGTATTTTTTTTTAAGTTTAACAGAATATTTTTATCAAAAGTACCTGCAGGCGGAAAAGTCAATTTACCATTATTTTTAGTGAGCTCATGCCATTTATCTAAGTAAAGACAGCTATTCCTGTTACAATTATTTATTTATTTATTTGATATTTGTTTACTGGGGTGGTCTGACTGGGTCTATAGAACCCGTTTTCAGCAGAGGCCTGGGAAGAAAAGCTCCACATACAAAACAAATACAGTATAATTCAATACAATACAAATGACATTAGAAATATGATACAAAAATAAGTTGAAAGAAACTGTTACAAGATTACACATCTACAACATTCTATATAGTTAATACATAGATAGTAATAGTCACTCTCACCATATACATAGCCTATGATTAGATAGTGTCCAAAAGTAGTATGTAGGAAGTGCATTGTATGACATTTAACTGTTCTAATACATGGAAAATAATACCTAGAAAGTTAGTGATGCAGAAAGATAGTGACAGAGTTAAGAAGAGAGACATTACAGCTTGATCAGTAACTTAAAGGTAAGGTATAGAAACATAGATGGAGTTAGGAGAGCTTTAGGCCCTTGCAGACTGTGGGGGGGTGAAATATGACAAAAGAGGAGGTTGAGGCTAGAGTGGAAGAAGAGGAAAGAGCTGTTCATTAGGCAGGCTTTATGCAGCAGCAGAGCCATGTATTTTTGAGATGATTTTTTAAAGAGGTTTTGAAATGGGTTAGGCCAGGCATAGAACTGATAGCTAGATGTAGTGAATTTCATAGTAAAAAGATAATAAGAATACAGACAGTGACCTCATTTTCTATTGGGTTTTGAGATAGCTAAGAGATTTTTGTTTTCTATTTGTAGGGATTGATTTGGTGTGTAAGGTGTGACTAGACTGGCTAGTGCAGGGCAGGCAGTAGGCTTGAAAATAAGGCTGTGCAAGGTGGATAGCTGAATAAGGCAAGCTGGTTAGGGAGTTAAAGCCAATTTAGTTCTATTAGTGGTTTACAGTGGTCTGTGTGATATCTAGTGTTTGTGGCAAATTTTGCAACTTTGTTGTAGCACTGTTCCATCTTGCTTAGGGTAGATGTTTGTAAGTTAGTTAGGTTAGGGGCATCGTAAAGAAGGGAGGGAAGTAAAAATGTTTTTGCAAGGGTAGTTTTGGTTGCTGCAGAAAAGAAATGCCTGTTTCTATATAACAGTCCCAATTTTTGATGAGTTTTCTTTATATATTGCTGTATATGGGGATCAAATGAAAGTTTATTGTCAATGATAACTCCTACAAGTTTGGTTTCCTGCACTATTTTTATTACAGTGTTGTCAGATGCAAGGATGTTGAAATGATCAGTGACAGGGGAGGTGTTTTTGAGGTGAAAGACTTCTAGTTTATTCTTCTTTGGATTAAGAAAGAGTTGGGCATTTCTTAGCCAGGATTTAACTGCAGTAAAGGACTGTTGAGTTTTTGAAAGTAGTTCTGGTAGTGATCGAGCGGTGCAGATTATGGTGGAATCATTAGCGTACTGAATGAGGGTTCCAAGGTGAGAGGCAATGTGAAGGTTGGTTGTGAAACTGTTGAAGAGTAGGGGTCCAAGAATGGAGCCATGAGAGACTCCGGTAGGGTAGTGGAGAAAAGGTGAGAGTTCATTGGACCATTTCACTGCTTGTTTATGATCTTTGAGGTAGCTCTGAAACCATTTTACTGTGCTATGTGCAAAGCCTATGTTAGACAAGTGTGTTCAATAGCAAGGGGTGAGACACTGTGTCAAAGGCCTTAGAGAGATCAAGGAATACTGAGGCGATATAGCATCCTGCATCTCTGGCCTTGTTCACAGTGTCTGTAAAGGATAATAGGGCTGTAGTTGTGCTGTGTCTGGGTTAGAAGCTATGTTTTGGTTAGAAGATTGTTTTGCAATATATATTGTATTACCTGCTGATGGATACATCTCTCAAGAATTTTGGATATGGGTAACAAGATGAATACAGGGTGGAAATTAGATGGTTCAAAAGAGTTGCCTCCTTTGTGGATGAGGGTGATGTGAGATTGTTTCCACATGGTAGATACTTCTGATTCAGATAAAGAGCTATTTATAATGGAACTGATTGGGTAGGCAATTATGTTGGCAGCCAGTTTGAGGTAGTGTGGTGGAAGATTATCAGCTGAGGTAGAGCAGGGTTTTAGTTTTTGTAGTAATTTCTTAATGGTGTCAGTGTGTATGGGCTGAAATGAGAATGGGGTTTGTAAGACTCTTTGTTGAGTAGAAGGGTTATTAATTACAGGGTTAGAAGTAGGTGATGGTCTAGGGTTGATGTCTGACAAAGGTTGAAGTGTGGGGGGGGGTCCAGCATAAGGGGTGCTTGTTAGTAGGTTTGATATTGATTTTATGAAGTGCTTGTTAAAGGTGTTGGCTATTTGTGATGGAGGGGTATCAGGTGATGGGTTGTGCTCTCTGTTTGTACCAGGGTTAAGTAGAGAAGCTATGGAGTGTCACAACTTATTGTTGTTGATTTTATGCTGAAGTTGATGCTTGGAATAGTATGACTTGTTATCTCTGTTGATTAGTTTTGTCACTGTGTTACACAGTGTTTTGAAATTGACATCATTTTGTTCATTTTTGTTTAGTTTCCAGGTTATCCAGACTTTGCTTCATCAGGACTTTACATTCCTTATAGAGGCGTGATATTGAGTTCTTTTTGATTCTTTTCATACGAATGAGTGCTAAGGTGTTAAGTATGTGAAGGAAAGTGTTATTAAAGTATAGTATTGCATCATTAAGGGGTAGTTGTTTAACAGGTGTCCAGACTATTTCACATAGGAGATAATTGAATTTATGCTGACAAAAATTGGTTGAGTTCCTAACTGATTTTACAGTGTGTAGTCTTAATTGTTGGGAGTTTGTTCTAAGGGAATAAGCTGCAGATGAACACTCAGGAAGCTAGACAGTGTACTGGAAGAGAGGTAATTGTCAGGGTAGGATGCTGGGCTCCAGTCAAGGGTGGAGTGGCAGGTAAGATCTTTGCTGTATCTGGTTGGTGTGCTGATAAGCTGAGAAAAACCATACCGATTTATAGTATTTGTGGGGGAGTTGGAAGCTATGGTTTGCCAATTAATATTTACGTCTCCTAAGATTATTTTTTGAGGTTTATTGTTTGGGATGTCCAGGATAAAATATTTTCCAACACGGCATATTTTGACCTGGTGGGATATATATGACTATTATGCAAATTATTTTTGATGTGTTAAGGTTTAAAAAGGAAATTAGTACCTCAGCATTACAAAATATGGGTATATTACTGGTGTAGGGTGTGATGCTGAGTGTAGAGGGATATAGAAGGGGTATTCCTCCCCTTTTTAGATCTATCTCTTCTGGTTATTGCAAAGTTTGGAGGGATTATTTCTAAGTCTTTTACATTGTGATATAGCCATGTTTCAGTAAGGGTTAGCATGTCAGGCTTATATTGATAAATCCAGGAATGCAGTGGGGTTATTTTATTACATATACTTCTAAGGTTCAGTGTAAGTATGTTTAAACCTTTGGGGTTACTCTTGTTAGGATTAGAGAGTGGGCCTGGTTTAGGATATATGTCTCCACATTTGAGTAGATAGCTAATGAGGAATGAGTACCATGGGAGGTGTTTTTTATTCATAGTTGATGGTACAGGTGTCAAGTGTTGTCTCATAGATGGTGAGGAGGCCAATTTGTGGTTTGAATAATATGGGAGGGTATGGGGGAAAAGCTGGGGGAGATATACGAGAAGCTGTGCTGTCTACTGGGGAGATGGTTGGAGGAGGTTGTTGATGTGTATTGGTGTGTGGGGGTATGAGAGTATATAGTTATAGCAAGGTTGAGAATTAAGAGTAAAAAGGTTAGACAGGTTAGGGGGAGCATGTCAGCTGTGGTGGTGGGTTTAAAAAATAGTAAAAGTGGTATTTATGTGTTAGAATGTAATATCAGGTGTAAATAGATATGTATGTTATCTAGTGATATGTGAGCAGGTTAAGGTAAGGTTGGAAATGTTTTGACTCCAGGGTGGGATATGACAATGTGGTTAGGTGTTTTGCCTTGTGGACTGTGTTAAGTAGGGGTGGGGGGAGATGTGATTGGTCAGTAGTAAAAATTATGGTGCAATGTTAGTTTGATGTGTGTATAACAGAAGAGAAGGTGGTAAGCTTGGGGTTAATGGAAGATAGTTTGAGGTGGTGATTGTATTGACAGCAGAGTAGAGTAAGATGCAAATAATTATAGTATGGGGGATGAGAATTCAAGGTGATGGATGTAAGGGAAAACAGATAAGTTTTGGTATATAAAAGTTTATAAGGTGTAAATGAAAGTTTGTAAGGTGTGAATGAAATGTGGGTGTGGACAAGGTAGAGCTGTATATAACTAGATCATAGGAATGAGGGGGAGTGGCTTGCTTGTAATAAGAGTAGAGGTGCTGGGGTAGATGGGACAGGGGGCAGGGCAGGGGAGTAAAGTGAGTGAAGTGAATGGAGTGGTAAGAACACACTCAGATGATTTACCACCAAAAACAATCAGTGAGGTAGAACATTCATAAATGCAAAGACAAGGTCCCTGAAAGTACAGTTGTGTAAAATCTTACCATAACAGTAGATGTCCTTGCCTTCACCACTGCAGTATTCCTTACAAATGGGATTCCCTGCCATGAAGCCCACCTTCCGACCAGTTTACCAAAGTCTACTGTTGCTTTAAGGTACGCTAAATGTCACCTGTACACTCCTTGCGTAGGGTAGGGCATAAAGGTGACATTCAGGCATACTATCCTCAGAACTAATAGCCCCAGTAGGAACAGCAGTCCAAGGAAAACCTGCCCATCCAGGAAGGAAAAAAGACCAGGGGGATGGAGGGAGGAAGTGAATACTGCAGCGGTAAAGGCAAGGGCATCTACCCTTATGGTAAGATTTTACACAACTGTAGTATGTCCTTACATTCACTGCTGCAGTATTCCTTACTAATGGGAGAGTGCCAAAGCTCAAGAAGAAACTTGGGAGGAGGAAGCAGCAGAGCCCTCCAAGAAGCCACGAAGAATAGCAGCAGCTCTCAATGTCAGATTGTGGAAAGGGGAAAAAAGTAAGCAAATTAATAGATGGATTAAGTAACAACTCATTAATCACCTTGAGCATGAAAGAAGGATTAGTACGCATGGACACACTGTCCTCATGAAATATCAAAAAAGGTGGACAAGCCATAAGCGCTTGCAATGCAGACACCCATCTGGCAGAAGTAAGAGCCGACAAAAGAACTGTCTTCCAAGAACAATGTTGCAAGGAAGCTGCAACAGCAGGCTCAAAAGGAGCCTGATTCAATTTTTCCAAAATGAAATTAAGATCCCAGGGAGGAGGAACAGGCTTCCTGGGAGGTCTAATATTAAGGACACCTTTAAGAAATTGCTTAGCCTCAAATCTAGAAGCTGACAGGGGAGTTAAAGGCAGACAAGCAAAGAGAGATGATAAGTGGGCCTTAACAGAAGAATAGGTCAAACCAGCATTGAACAACTCACACAAATAAGAAAGAACCAAAGGAATATCCACAGAAAGTGGATCCAGGTCACGAGAAAGACACCAAATAGAAAACCTCTTCCATTTAGACAAGTAAGATTTCCTAGTAATAGGTTTCCTGACCTCCTGCAGGACCTGCAACATGTCCTCAGAAAAAAGGTGTCTATGAGGGGATCAAAACTCTATCATCCACAGTGTCAGTTGAAGAGTGGGTAGGTGGTGATGGATGAGAAACCCCTTGTCTTGTGTGAGAAGATCCACCCTGTGAGGTATCTTGTGATGACTGCCCTTAGCTAGATGCAGAAGTAGAGTGATCCAGTGCTGTCACGGCCAAAATGGAGTTACCAACAAGATTTTGGGAGCATCCTGTTGAATCTTGAACAGGGTTCTCATAATGAGAGGAAGAGTAGGGAATGCATAAAGAAACATCCCCTTCCAAGAAAATGAGAGGGCGTCCACCTTCCATAACAGAGGACCTGGGACTCTGACACAAAACAGAAGTTGTCTGCTCAGAGGGGAGGCAAAGACAGCTACTTGAGGAGTACCCCACTGGTGAACAATGTCCAGAAACACATCCCCGTGAAGCATCCACTCATGGGAGTGAGTGAAGGACCTGCTCAGATTGTCCACCATAACATTCTGATCTGAAGGAATATAAACTGCCTGAAGAGTCACTTGATATTGGATAGCCAGATCCCATACCAGAAGTGCCAGCCAGCAAAGACGGTAAGAACTCATATCCCCCTGTTTGTTGATATACCACATGAATGTGGTATTGTCTGTGAATACCTTGAGAGGCCCCAGAGAGAAGAAAGGCTGAAATGCCCGAAGAGCCAGCATAATAGTCATCATCTTCTTGCTGTTGATGTGCTCCTTCTACTGACAAGGTGACCACACACCCTGAACACTCAGAGAGGCAAACATTGCTCCCCATCCCACATCTGAAGTGTCTGTGAATAGATCCTGAGAGGGAAGAGGAGGTTGAAAATGGAGCCCTGGATTCAGAAACAACTGCAGAATCCACCACTGAAGTTTTTTCTTGAAACACAGAAGAGGAACAAGAAAGTCTAGATGATGTGCATGCTGAAGCCACACTGAATTCAAAAACCACTGTAACTTCCTCATGTGGAGTTTGGCCAGAGGGAGCATTGGAATGGTGAAAGCCATGAACCCCAGAGCTCTCAGAAACTCCCTGGCTGTAATGGAGGCTACGGGAAGAAGACTTTAAAAGAAAGAAATGAGAGTTAATGCCTTTGGAGAAAGCAAGAATGCCAGCATTGGCACCATTTGAATCCTGCAACCCAGAAAGATATGATCCTGAGAAGGAGTCAGGGAAGATTTTTTGAAGTTTACTGTGAACCCCAGGCTCTGAAGAAGACAAATGGTGAAATGGAGATTTTGCAAAAGGACCTCTGGAGAAGATGCCTGAATCAGCAGGTCATCCAAATAAGGAAAGATTTTGTTCCCTTGAAGCCTGCAAAAGGCAGTCATAGGAGTGTGGCATTTGGTGAATACCCGTGGGGCAGTAGAAAGGCCAAAGGGCAAAGTACAGCACTGAAAATGCCAGGAAGCAACAGAGAAATGCAAAAATCTCCTGAAAAAAGGATGGATCAGAATATGGAGATAAGCATCCTTGAGGTCCAGAGACACCAGAAAGGTCTGAGGGAGCAAGAGAGTAAAAAGGGACTGAAGGGGAAACATCTGAAAGGAAGACGCCTTCAGAAAAGTGTTTAGATGGGAGAGGTCTAGAATAGGTCTCCAAGTACCTTCTTTTCTGGGCACTATAAATTCTTGAATAAAACCCTTCCCCCCTTTGGTACACAGGCACCTCTTGAATAGTACCCTGAGACAAGAGGTCTTGAAGAACCTCTGGGGAAAAAAGGAAGTTGTTCCCGAGGAGGCTGAGGAACACCCATAAAAGGAGGGTGGGAAATCCAGACCATGAAGTACTCTTGTTGAATGATTGACAGAACCCAAGAATCCTGGGTGATTCAGAGCCAAACAGGAAGAGTAAGAGAAAGGCAAAGAGAAAGAGGAATATGCCTGAGAACAGGTGGATAGTCAGACAGCACCTGGTTTGTCAGAAAAGGAAGGCTTAAGAATCCCTGCAGTCTGAGTGGCCATAGCAGGAGGAGTCCATTTACTACCCTTTTTGCCTTTAGAAGGAGGCCAAGTTTGCCTATGAACCAAGGCCAGTTTAGAAGGGTAGTTTTGCTGAAATTTAGGCACAGAAGAAACAAAGGCATGCTTAAGCTCCTGTAAAGCCTTCCCCTTATCCTGAAGAGACTTAAATAAACCAGGAGCCACTTCACCAAACAAAAGATTATTATCCAGAGAAGCATCCATCAACTTAACGTTAATATCATTGGGCAAAGGTTGAAGCCTAAGCCATGAATATCTCCTCGGATCTGAACCAGAAGCAGCAGCCCTAGAAGAGGCATCTGCTGCATCATAACTACATTTGATAGAATGACGAACTACCTGAGAGGAAGTCCCAAGCAAGGAAAGAGCAGAAGAAGCTGACAAGCCTGAGAAAGAAGAGCCAAGACAATACCTAGATATATGGGTCTGATAATTAATAGCCCTAAAACCTGGGGTAGCCAAAATATAAACCTGCTTATCCAGCCTATCCATGGTTCTACTGACTTTGTAAGAAGACAGTAATTTGGACAAAGGAAGCAACTGAGACATCAGTGGCTACAGACACCGCAGAGAGGTCAGCAGCAGGACATTTAAACAAAAAGGGACAATCCTCAGGCACTCTATAAAAACCTATTAGACTTCTTGGGAGCAGGGAGCAGAGAATCCAGTCAGTGCCTTAGAGGCATTGGAAAACAATCTAATAAAGCAGGCAAGACAGGAGGAATGCCTGCAGGTTTAGGAGAGTCCATCTGCAGTAACTCATAGTACCTCTTATGGATATCCAAAACCTGGGCACAATCCCACTTAAAAAAATCCATCATCCTAGAGATTGTATCCCCAAGGGAAATTTCCTCAGAAGGATTATCTAGAATATGAGAATCCTCCTCCTCAGACCTATAGTCTAAAGGAGAAGGAATCTGGGTAGAATAAGCAAGAGTCATCATCAGAATCCACATCAGAAGAATTCAATTCTCTGGGCCTTTTAGGGGAAGAACAGGACCAAGGAGGAGCAGGAAATGAAACCCCTTGAGGAGGTCTCAACTACAGTAAAGCATTAAATAATCCCCAAAGGAAAGGCCTGCCACTCACTTTGTGGATCTCTAGAAGAAGAAGAGACATGATTAGTTTTCTGTTTCTTTTTTAAGGGGACATCTGTCCTAGAAACCTGAGAAGGCCCAAACTAAGGACAGCATTCCACAACTGCAGTAGGAACCTCTTCCCTAAAGAGAAACTGTGAAACCCCTCTAGACCCCCTTGGAAACAGTCAACCATGGTTCCCTCTGAACGCCCGAAACAGACACCTGCAAAGCCTCATCGGACATGCTACCCACCAGATCCTCATTGGACTCCAAATCAGACGTGGTAGACGAATCTGTAAAACCAAACTGGGTGAGCCTCTGAGCATGTAATAACCTCAGGAGAAACTCCCAGCAGGGGCTGAACAGTGGAAGATTCCAGTCTTACCTTATACACCTTCTTTCCTGATGGCTGACCATAGGGGCAGGAAGTTCCATCCATAGTATCTGCAGCAAGAAGCTTAAGATGCTGGTTCTCAAGATACAAGGAAAGGGAGGAAAGCCTACTAGGAACAGTTTTGGGGACAAATGCCTGACAACTTGAACAAGACGTATGGTCGTGAGCAGCACCTAGGTAAAAAAGCCACTTATCTTGGCAGCCTTTATAGAGAATCAGTCTCCCACACTGCCATTTACCCTTCCTGGATGACATTAACTCCAAACAGCACAAAACAAACAGAAAAAGTAACCAAAGGCCCAGCTGGGTACTTATTTGCAACTGTGAGGACTCCAGCAAACAGGAGTAAGCACAGGAATGCCAACAAACAGAAAAACAGTAAAAAATGGATGGTTAAAACAGCATTTGGACTGGTGGCAAAGAAGTTCTGAGGATGGTACACCTGAACGTCACCTTTATGCCCTACCCCACACAAGGAGTGCGCAGGTGACATTCAGCGTACCTTAAAGCAACTGTAGACTTTGGTAAACTGGACAGACAGTGGGCTTCACATGAAATCCCATTTGTAAGGAATACTGCAGCAGTGAATGTAAGGACATCTCTAAATACTTGACTTGAATCACAGCATTTAATTTTATAGTTATGGGATTTTCATTGTCTTTCCGTGGATATATTACACTGATAAGAGTAAAATATGCTAAAGTGTTAATGTAGTTTCACCTTCAGCTGTAAAAGTCCTGTGAGTGTGGGTAGGTAAGTGGGGGTGAGGATATCCTTCCAGCAGATTCAGCACTACAAAACAGAACACACTAATGCATGACTTCACAAATTAAGTTATTAGTCTGAGGCTTGGAAATTGCCTTACATAGATTTAACAATGTATTATTCCTTGTGAACCTTTGCAACTGCAGGTGAAATTCAGCTGTGCAAGTTCTTTAGGTAGTGGGATATGATAACGTTTGCAGCAGCAGTAGTCAGACTTACAATACACTTGGTTCACTTACTGTAGAGTATAGCAGCTGGATAGAGATAACACTTGGGGCATGGAGTAGAGAAGTGGCTCTAAAGCATATGTCTTGCAAGAGTACCACAATCTGGTTCTTTTAAAGTACCCACATTCACTCCCATTGTAAAGAAAACTTACAATGTTAATACAAAAATAAAAAAGGTATCCCACTCACATAATAACCCACATGCATGCAAAAGCTACAATTATTCACCTGTGGAAACCTGAAAGTTTGCTAAGACTGAAAGTTCCAAAGAGAGGTACAGTTGTGAACTGATGGTACTGAAAACATACTAGACAGAAAACTGTCAAAGAGCCCAGTAAAGTGATTTTCTATAGAATCAGTTCCAAGCAGTTTGGAAAAAATCTGAGTCTGTAAGGCAACAACTGTTAAGGTTCAATCATAATAAAATAAACTTCAGTCATTGGCATATTAAAAGATAATTTATTAAAAGAACTAACATACTTGTATCGGAGACAGTACTCAAGAAGTCATGTTTCTCCGAACAAAATAATTCATAATCTTTTATAGGAAAACTTTAACAAAGTGCTAGTATCCAACAGAAAAATGCTAACTAATACAGTTCATAATACAGTTTATTCTTCAGGTCATTACTAAATAGCTAATAGAAATACGTCAAGTTTAGTAAAAATAGATTTGCAACCTCTTACCTACATTTCTAGCTTAGTATGAAATAAGTTTCCTTTTACCATGTGATTTAGAAAGAATGCTGCTTCAGGCTCAGAAAATGAAACTTAACATTCTGTACTTTTCCATGTTTCCGCTTATGCTGTTGCAACACATATACTAACCTTTTAGGACACACATACATTAACCTTCTAGAACATGTGCAATTTCATTTTACCCCTTTACAATTGTTCAATTGTTCAATTGATTAATTTGTAATTATGGTATGTGACTGATGCTGTGTGCCTATATATTGGCTGACTACAAGTTGAGATTTGTTTTCTGAGGAAGTCCCGATTAGTTATTTTGTGGGAAGAAAAGCTCTGTCTTCTGATATTGCTGTGCTTAAAATTTTTTTCTTGAGTTTAGTGAATAAATCTGCTTTGTTTTGACCACTGCTGCTGTTTGAAATCCTTTTCTTCCTTTATGCAGTTTACAGCCGATTTTTCCATTTGTTGGTATAGCTAGTTTTTTTGGTTTCAAGTTATTTGTAGTACACCTACCTTTGATTTTACTTGATTTAGTTAGTTATGATTATGGATACAGCTGAGCCAATGAATGGAAGTCAGAGTTTGTTTTCCAATGCAGAGTCCAATGGTGAATGGACTAATTTTACAGGTGAGCTTACTAAACTTATTGGATTACTCACTAATATTGTTAAGAGCATTGACTGTAGTGTGTTGGATAGACTAGAACCCATGGCAGTTAATGGGCATGGAGACCAGACCTTTTATTTCCTTGTGATAGCCTTGGTGAAGCCACTACACTCATAAAGAACGTACTGTCCCCTCTACTCATTACCATTCCCCAGCTGATGAATGCAAGATATTGTACCAGGAGTAATTACAGCTTTCTTTGAGGAATGATTGATGAAAGAAGACCCCATTCCATTTCAGAATGGCATTGTCAGTAATTTGGATGAATATGACAGTCTAAGGGGACTCATTTTGACTTTTGAGGAAAAAGTTATTGAGGCTACGTAATCTTCAACTCAATAATTCTTTTCTTGTTGAATGTATTAAAGCCCAGAGAGTCCCCAAAGATCTAACATACTACAAATTCCATACAAGGATGGAGCTGGGCACTAAATTTCATTCTGATTTAGTCAATTTGTTTAACAAACAAGGTCTTGAGCTACAAGAGCGTATTATTCAAAATAATAAGGTGACATACTTTATGTTTTGATGTTAAGAATTTGAATAAAAAAATCAAGAATTATCTGTTATTTAATATGTATAAAGAAATTTATAACAAAAATGTTTCTTAAGGTTGATTCTCACTGTGACAAAGTTAAGATAAGGAAGAATAAGAAGTTGCAAAGGGATAAAAAACACTGTGACTCTGGAAATGTTTTTGCATTTAACATCAAACAATCAAGTACACAGGTTTATGATAATTTAAATATTAATGGCAGAAGTTCCTATAGGGACCCACAGCCAGAGCCTGACATTCAACTAAATTATGTAAGGCAGGAGCCCAAAATATATTTAGACAATAACAATCATTCATTTGATTGAGCTGACCCTTTAGAGTTCCCCCCTCTTCAGTGGTCAGAAATGATTGCCAGTCATTCACAGCCATACAAGGTAGAAATGGGTAAGACAGAACCCCAGCCCCAATTTCAACAGCACAGGGAAAATCGGGGCAGTGGTCGATACAGAAGAGGAAGAAGAAGGGGCAGAGGGTGAGGGAGGATCAAAAACAGAAGTGGGTTTTAACAACTTTCGCTGTACCAATTACTTATGAGGTTGATGGTATAACTGTCAGATGCAATACCTTCAAGATATTTAAATACAGTGGTTTAAAGATTACTGAAGAGCGCTTTTTACTTTTTGAAAAGAGATTCACTTTTGTGCCCACTGCAAGGTATGATTTATCAGATTAATTAATTGAATTCAAGTTGTATATTAGAAAGCTACATTTTTCTATTCAGTTTCATGACATGTCTGTTTGTAGTCTAGTAGATAAGCAATTGTTTAAAAAAGAAGAGCCTAGCCATGCCCCTCATGAACCCCATAATGCGAGCATTTTTCAATGTTTGTGAAAACGAGCTTTACAAGCAATTTGCCCCTAAGAAAATGAAGACACGAACTTACAACTCGCCTGACAATGAGTACAGTTTACTACAGAATTTTTGGAAGAATCACTCATTAACACTCATGAAACTCAACAAAGGCAGGAGTGTGGTGTTATTTGACAACTTGAATTATATAGATGAGATGATAACCATTCTACACAACAGTGACACCTATACTGCAGTTTCGAAAAACAAAGTATATGTTGCATATAGTAAAATATATCAATATCATGAAGATATTTTGATATATTGAAGATATTTTGTTACAACAGTAGATTGATTTAGATGTATATAATTTTTTAAAGAATATTGCCTTTATTATACTGGCTCTAAAACCTATCCATTTGCAGTTATGGTGGACAGGCTATTGAAGCCAGTTCAAGAACTAAACACCCATATGCTCAATGATTCATGAGACTTTTTAGGTAGATCAAAACCTGACTCCTCTAGTCAAGCAAAAAAAAGTTCTCCTTCTGAGAGATGATATAAACAGCTTTACAGCCCCCTTCCCCTCTGTAGGAGCTATCACAAATACCCAAAACTACACCAAAGCACTATACAAGCATTTATATAGCTGCACGGAATCAGGAATAACCAACAAGCCTAAATCATCATCCACAAGGAAGAGTAAACCTGTCTGGTGGACATCTGCAATAAATAAACTCTATAGCAAAAGGAAAAAAAACTGCTTTCCAGGACCAATAAGGAGCAGGTGCCCAACTGGAAGCAATATCTCCTTAGCCTGAACAAGCAAATAAGAAGACTAGTGAAATCCTCCAAAGCAAACTTCAAGTCCAAACTGGCCACATGTACTAGAGGCAATCATAAGGCCTTCTTCACATATTTGCGTAATCTCAAAGGAAGCACCCAGATCTGTTAAGAACTGCTGGTCAAGGACACCACATATACAAATGCCATAGATATAGCAAACTTGCTGGCTGACAGATTCAGCGAAAACTTCACCCCCCGTCCCCCCATCAGTAAATCAGAACATCCCCAGTACCTGCCCCCTGCCCCTTATATCTAGGGAACAGGTCATCACTGCTCTCTCAAAGGCAAAAAAATACAGCCTTCATGGGACCCGCTAACATCCCAGGCTGCATCCTACATGAATGCAGGCAGGAATTTGCAGGACCATTAGGCACCCTATTCAACCAAAGCCTGAGTACAGGCTTTGTCCCAGCTGAGTGGAGGACAGCCACTGTCATCCCTTTTCACAAAGGTCTAACTAGCCTGATCTGCAAATTCATGGAATGGATTATTATGGACCTCACTAACAAGGACATTGGCAACCTCCAAACACTTGATCCCACACAGTTTGGCTTCATCAAGGGGATGCCATGTATGTTAAATTTGGTCAACTTCTTTGAGACAGTCACCATAGCTATGGATGAGGGGAAGATGGTGCACACCACCTACCTTGACCTGGCCAAAGCTGTCAACACTATTCCCCACTCGGGCATAATAAACTCTCTGCACTAGGCATCAGTCCATGTTACCAGATGGGTAGCAAAATGGCTCACTGATAGAACCCACCTAGTCAAAATAGGGGAAGCCACCTCAAGCAGTAGATCTGTAATGAGTGGTGTATCCCAGGGTTCGATCTTGGGGCTTCTGTTATTTGGGATTTACTTTTCTGAGATGCAGGCCAATACCAGTGGGCTATGGCTGACCAAGTCTGCAGATATCTACAAGCTGGGTGCTGTCATCAATACCCCTAATGATGTGGATATCCTCCAAGAGGGTTTCACCCAAACAAATGACTGGTGCCAAAAACATGACCTCAAGCTGAATACCAAAAAATGCATCATCATCCCCTTCGGATAGAGTGACATCCCCACAAATTCTCACATTAATAGCAGTGTCCTAAGCACGCAATCAGTCATGAGGGATTTGGGGACCCAGGTTGATAGCAACCTGACTTTTGACTGCCATGTTGCTTCCATTGTACTGAAAGCTGTCTACATGGCCCACCTCATAAGTAAGGGTATCTCATCCAGGGACAAGGAGATCATAATATCCCTGTATTCTTCCCTTATAAGGCCCATTATTGAGTACAATGCCCCTTTCAGTATGTACCTTGCAAAGCACATGCAGCAGCTGTGAGAGACCACAGAGATTCCTCACCAGGAGAATACAGAGCCTCAAATATCTACCATACACAGATAGGCTAAAAGCCCTATCCCTCTACTCAGTTTCATACAGACTCATCAGAGGTGACCTCTGTCTGGCATACAAGACAATCTCAGACCCCACCATGATGGGACTGCTGCATATCTGCAATTCAAGCTCCACTCAAATAACCTGAAGGTGTGGCTTCAACCTGGTCTGTGACATCAATAGGACTTGCTGGCGAGACAGATTTGTGTCCCAGACACTCTCCATCTGTGGAATAGACTCTCTTTCCACATAACACAGAGTACCTCTTTACCCATTTTTAAGTACAACCTGGATAACTGGATGACAAACAGAAAATACACCCCTGGATTCTACCCGTGTCCCTGCCAGACAAGAGCATCAGGTGCTGGCTTCTCTAAACGTGGGCTAAACTCTTGGCTAGGCTTAGAAGGGTCTCAGGGCCAATAGACTAGTAACCTCCTATGATCCTACAATCCTATGAAGACCTGATGTTTTTGACAATGGATGTCATTGACTTATTTTCCTGCATACCACAAGGCACGGGGTTAGCTTTATTTCAGGAGATCTTACTTAAATTTAATTTTTGTCTTTGAATGATGTTAAATTATTAGTGGAATTTATGCATATCATTTTGGGTAAGAATTACATATTTGTTGAAGGGGAAATCTTCAAACAAACCAAGGGTGTGCAGTGGGAGCTGCATGTGCTCCCATTTTTGTGAATTTAGTGATACTTTCTTGGGAAACTAAGTTCATATTTGTTTCTGAAATTTTTCAACACATAAAGCTATACCTTAGTTTTTTTGAATTACATTTTTATTTTGTGGATGGGGGGGGTTCTGATTTGGTTATTCATTTTATTACATTAACCAAACAACTCAATTTTTAAGATTTACTTATCAAATGCATGATAAAGATGTTGATTACCTAGATACCACCATAACAAAAGGAACTAAGGGCTTTCCTCTAACATTTTTAGAAAGCCTACATTCTCTAATTGCTATCTCCACTTTAGAAGTCACAACCCCATTTTGCAAAAGAGGAGTTTAGTTAAGTGGCAGTTTGTGAGGCTTGCCCAAATGATCTCTAATAGACAGTTTTTTGAAGATGAAAGAATAAAACTGGAGAAATGTTTATGGATAGGGAGTACCCTTGTTTCTTGATTAGGAAAATTAGTGATGAAATTATGGCTGCATGGGATGTAAAGTATACTTCCCTCCTAGGGGCAGGTTTTGTTGCATGCCAAAATGAAGGAATTTTCCTAAACATGGCTTCTAATGCTGCCATAACATCTGTTAAGGACAACATTGAACCCACTGGTATCCAGAGAATTACTTCTGATACCAATCGGGATGATAGATACAATACAGCCTTAACCTTAGAATACAATTCTGATTCTAGAATAGTTAAGAATATTGTTTACAAAAATCAGAATATCTTAGGAATTGACAACAGAATTAAAAAAACATGGGTAATAAGCCAACATTCATTTATAAGAGAGTTAGAAATATTACAAATATGTAGAGAACGTTAATTGTCTTAGTACTATTACAGGGGGATGCAAAGGAACTAAAAAGTGTGATACCTGTAATCAATGCATGTACATTTTTGGAGAAAGATTCATTTATTTTAGGTAATATTTTAAGGACTACTGTTCACCTCAGCAGAGGTAACTGTCATACAAAAGGGATGGTGTATCCTGCGACCTCTTGAGGTTGCTCAGCATTTTATGTCGATAAGACTGGATGGGCTTTGAAAAAGTTTACTTAATATAAAGTGAAATGGAACACCCAGTAAGAATGGCTGGAATTTCCTGTATTAAAATCCAGGACCATGTATATGGCAGCCTTACACTTAACACCATTTGCCACAGGAATACTGAAATAGCACTTGGATATTTTCCTGCTCATTACTTGAACTATAACAACAGTAAAAATATGTTGTGAACTTCCTGTATTAGAAGCTAGACCATCTGCTTTACAGCTCTATGCTTACACCTGCTGCCACAGAAATAGTTAAATAACAGTTGCATATTTCTCTATTCATTATTAACTTCTATGTGATAATTACCATGCAACACCACTTACTGTGTTTGCGCGGTACCCAACAGAATTAATAGAATGTATCCATTTTGAAATTGTTGACTGTCTGATTCCTCTCTGCAGGTGTTCTAGACCTGCAGGTGCTGGGGAAGGTTTCTCACCACCACTCAACATCACTAAGCAGTGTTGCACGATGAAAAGCAAAAAAATGCAGCAATGTATCCTTATTGACATTTAGAATGTCTTGTTCTGTCTGCTTCCTGTATGGACCACTAGTCCATGTTTGCATGATGGTAAGCATTGTGCAAACAAGATAAGCAAAGCTAAACTTGTTTTAGCCTTGTGATCAGTGTTTACTAAGTTTCATCCTTCAACGATCAAGTTGGGACTTGAACCCTGTTCTACTAATAGTATATGCTGTGTGGATCAGTGTGTTTAGCAGATGTGCTATACACATAGGGAATGTACAGGTGTAGTTGATGTATTGGTCATCAAAGAAGTACTTTACATGACATTTATTGTGTTTCTCCATTTCCCCTGTTTGTGCTAAACCACACACAGCATAAATGCTGGAGTAAAATAAAAAAAATAGAAAAAAAGGAAGAAAAGAAATCTATTAAATAAACAACAATGCAAAAATTATGTTGGAACACATGAAATATTTTTACACATGTCTGGATTTGAACTTTCACTCCAATGAACCTTCAAAACAGTAAGGGTATCTTATCCCTCTTCCACAGAAACAGCTTTGTAGCAGAGAATGAAAATCATTGTGCATACAAGCAACTGCAACATCATCCACAGTGTTAAAATATATGACAGTTGTATACTTCTGAGTTGTTTGTACATGTATTAATTTCAGATGTATTGCAATGAGTGATCACAAAAACATTTATGACTATTGCTTGCAGAAATGCAGCTCTGTCATCTCTCTGTGTATGTTTCTCATTCTTCTCCTATCTGACCAGTAATCTGAGACATGCAGTCTGTAAGACATTTTGTATCATTGTCCTTAAATAGCAATAATATACAGTTGCCAACAAATGCAGGAGAGGTTGAATGTTACTGAAAAGAAACTGTGAAATGTGCCCTGCTTACTTACATTTAAAATCTTGATGCAGTTACTTCCACACTTTGTAAGTCTAACCTGGCTGACACACCAACTGGAGGTAAGGGAGTCTGAATTGCTATTTTTTTTCCTTCTCCTACCAGTAATCATCCACAGTTGCAATCTATTAGCAACAAACACTGAGAGAGCCAAGAATTTGGGATTCAGCAATTCTAATAAGTTCATACCTCATTTGCATATTCACCATGCTCACATGACTGAATCTACACTATAAAAAGGGAACCGTGTAGCTAGGGAACCTGAAGGTGAGGACACGTGTTTATGTGGATAACACAGAAGAAAATTCCTATAACTTTGGGTTTATCTGTACAGAAGACTGATGGATCTTGATAAGGTATGATTGCATTTTTCAGTTATATACTATATATGCTCAGGTGTAAATTAGAACCATTTTATATATGTATTAGCAAATGCTACTTTTATCTGTATGCACTTCTTAGAAGTTTAGTCATGTGGCATTGATATTTTTTTCAAGGGATTTTATTTCCTCAGATGGACAGCCTTATTATCTTTCATCACAAGTGCTAATATTACAACTGTTTCTCTTTACACTCTTCTATTGTTATTTCACTGAAATGTAAATGCCTTATATTGTCAATGACACAGGGGTGTTAGCCTTCGAGGATGGCCTATAGACACCTCTAGGGGAGTGCTGACCACACGTAGAGGTGACTATCAGTTGCATAAAATTGAATGTTCTTTGGTAAATGTGTACATGTTTTGGGATAGTTTATTTGATAGCACTTATAGCAGTTCACTGATGCTTTATTCATTTTTGTTTGTTAGCAAAATGTGTAATTTGCCTGTTGTTTTTGGGGTGGGGGAGCCAACTTCCAGTTCTGTGTTGGCACAAACAAAATTGTTTTTACAGAGGTCTGCTTTACTATTGTTTCTCCACTTGTTTTGGATCAAACCCTGATTTCTGTGTGACTGTAGTATGTTAAAACCACATAAATCTTTTTTTATATTTGAATATATTGACTGTTCTTTGTTTCTCCAGTGGGTAATATTGAAAAACTATGTTTATGTGTTATATCTAAGCAGGACTTTTATTTATGTGATACTTATATGTATTATCCCTCTTTTGTGTTTTATGTCACATAGGAATATGGTACCCAGGCATCCCAATCCCCACTATCCCACCTTCAGTGACCCTAAGAATGGAGTAATTGTCCAAGCATTTAGGTGGCATGGTATCTTTCTGCTTGAGAAAGGACATGAAAATATGTCTGGAAGAATGCAAATCTGGCAGCAGATTGTGTCTGATGTAAACACCACTGGTGGCCAAAGCAGGACATATAATCACATGCGTCATAGGGCCACTGACATGATTTCATTGGCCATGAGCAGAGCAGCTGCAGTGGACTGTGGACAGATGGCTACCAGAGGGGCCTGCTACAGAGCTACCACTGACACCAAATGAGGAGTTCCTGTCCACTGTCAGGCATCCAGAGAGCTTAGTGGAAAGTGCACAACAGCATGTGATTGAGGCTGGTGATGCTGTTTCAGGGAGGACAAATATGTCCCAGGATGAGCTTCCAGGTAGGTTTACCTATCTCCATTGTTAAATATTTCTTGTATAGTAAAAATTGACATCAATACTTAAGTTTTGTTTAACATATTTTTTGGGGGGGGGCACCAGTTGTAGATTAATACAGTTAACAACACATTCTAGTTGATTACACATGGGCTTGGGGTGGACATGTCATTCAAGTTTTTGTTAAAGGTATTGCTAATGGACATATAAAGGGCCAAAAGTTTTAACTCTCCGTGTTGCTGTTAATTGTGACGATGGTGTCCTTACCTTTTGTTTAACGTCTGGGACCATCCTCCCTAGGAACTCTGAAGTCATCTGCACAAGGTAAGCCAAATATTTTTATGTTAGTACTGATGAGCAGTTCACAGAAATATTTATTTTATCCATATGTGTGATATTAATGTCAGGAATGTTGTGTGTATTGCTGTACTGTCTGTAATAGTGGCACCACTGTTATTTTGTTAACATATACCGGACTATAATAGAGTAGATATTAATTTATTTCCTGTGTTTCTTGCTTATTATCACAAGTGAGCCTGACAGTGGAAGTGTAGGACTCTTACAACCTGAAGTCAGAGTATCAGCAGACTCTGATGATGATGGTGGGCAAACAGAGGCACAGTCAGGGGTGCAGAGGTTGAACTTGACACTGATGTTGACAGCCATCCCCTGTAATTCTATAAAACCCAGCCAGTAGGCCTATGCCAACCCATTCCAGTGAACCCTGAAATATTGAACAGCTGGAGGGTGAGACACTCGACTGGGGTAGTGTGGTTACAACAACTTTAGTGCCTGACTCTGGCCATAGCCAAAGTGTGGGTGAGGTGTCACTCAGGAGGGGTGTTAGGGTGCTGTGATGTTTAGGGCCATCATGAAGGTGCAGGCATGTTTCAATAGGTCCTTGAAGAAATGCTTAGTGGTGTAGATGTGGCAGAGGCTGACATGCATGACTGCCTCCACTGTGTTGCTGATTCAATAGATCAGATGAATGTCACATTGGAATGAACGGGGTCTCTGATGGAATGCCTGCTGAGAGGGAGACAGCATCCACATGAGTATATGTTAGCCACATCATCTGATGTTAGCTGACTTGGCTGTGCCCGATCACTCTCCAGTAGTGGCACTACTTCCACTGCTCAGTCAGTGGTTGAGGTGTCCACACCTAGATGTGGCAGGCCATAGGGTCATGGTTCTGAGCATCCTCATGAGAAGAGCTCATCTGGAAGATATCAAGTCACATTCAGGTAGCAGCAGTGCATCTGACCATGGGTGTGGACTTGCCAGTGCAACTCCTGGCAGAACCATTTCTCATAGTCGGGTATGACAATGATGAACTGCCACCTCTATCATGCATGGCTCATACCTGTCCAACATACCAAGACAAAGAGCTAACACAGAGCTTGGCTGTGTTACTGCAGACACTCACACACCAATTTCACCTGGAGGGCCCATACAGACACATACACAACAGTTACATGGTTCAGCCATGAGGCTTAAAGCTCATTCTATCTCAGTAGCCATTTGTTACTTTATCAAATGTCTGCATGTTTCTCTTTCTTACTCACATGCACTCCGTTACCTTTTGTGTCAGCCTAGGCTTCCTACCTGAGCCACACACAACACCTTTTGCAAATGAAGATAACTGTACCATATCCTTGTTTTCTATCTTTTGGATTCAATAGACAAGCTTTCTGTCTGATGCTCAGGGTACATAGCTGACTTAGTGCTTAGAATATCTGTGTTTGTGATGCTGTTGTGCTAATTGTACTGCTTTCTTACAGGTTTTTTGCAATGCGTAGATACCTCCCACACTCTTACAGCAAAAAAGGTGAACCAGGCCATAAACAAAAGTGGGACAAAGGCTGAACAATGGGGATACTTTTTAAATATTTTGGTCTTACAAAGTTAGAGACAGTTGATAGACTCAAACAGTTTTTGCATCAGCATTTTTAGGATTTTCAAAGGGATATAAAGCCTGAAAATGAAATGTGTGTCATTAATTTCTAACTTCTCTCCTTAATGATTTGCCAGTACAAATGTATGAGGCCAAACCAAGGACATTTGGTCACCATCAATACTTTTGAGAGGTATGGCTGTGTGAATCTTTGATGCCTGAGGCCCGTTTACTTGATATATGACACAGGCATTCACATAAGTCACTGCTGTCACATCTTGAAGTCATTGCTGTAAAAATCAACCACCTTTCACTTAGTTACATTACCAGGAAATAGTATTCAAGGCTATGCAATCCATTTGCATTATTACACATTTTTGTTGTATTCCAAGTTCAGCACTTACCTTGTAAATCCAGCAGATGCTTCAGTTTTACTTTAGGGCTGACTGTGTCTGATGCTAGGAGTACACAGCCATTACATGGGTAGGTAAAGGTTTTGAGTGTGTTGCAAGGCATTAATGTTACTATATGTATGTGCATAGGATGAAAGTTTTAGCCCCTTAGGTGGTGAGTGAGTGTGCTATGCATTGCCTCTTAGCCAATGTGAGGGCATATTGAGCATGCCTGCATCTGTCTATATCTACAATAGCAGCTAGATTCCCCCCTCTGACTCCTCACCTGCATGTGGCTGTGGTGACCTTGCCAATGGTGGTGGGATGTGTGCCCTTCCCCTTGTTGATACTGCTGAAGCTGCATTCATAGGATGATGTTGTGAAGCATGTCACAGTCAGTGAACATTTCAGTATATGTACATGGATTGTACTGCTGCACTCCCCCAGATGTATCTAGGCACCAGAAAGGTGACTTCAGTAGCACAAACACATGCTCTATCATATTTCTGGTTTAAGTGTGTGCCTCATTATGGTGTTCTATAGTGGGTGTGTGTGCATTTCTGATGGGCGTCATCAGCCACAGATCCAGTACATAACCTGCATCACCCAGTAAATGACCCTGTGGGATATCACCCCTAGTGAACATCTGATACAGTTGAGAGTTGTGCCAGATATGTGAGTCATGGTAACTGCCTCGGTTGCCAGCACACGCATTCAAGATGATTCCCTTAGGATTACACACAACCTGTCAGTTAATGAAGTGGAAGCCTTTTCTATTTATGTATACCCTTCCCTATTTGCCGGGTGGTGCTTTGATTTCTATATTTGTACAATCTATGGCACCCAGTACTTCAAGATAGAACTCCTGCATATTTGTGGCCCTGTCCTCAGGTGTACAGGGAAAAAATATGTGGTCACTGGTATGTTGGAGAATAGCATTCAGGAACTGATACAAGATCATGGATGCTGATGCCTGTGACACCCTCAGCTTGCCCCCTGTTGGTCTCTGAAAGGTTCTTGTAGCTAAAATTCTAAGTGCTCCATATACATTTTTATCCACTGGTATTGGTTTCCTTCTGTTTGCCCTTGGCCTGAGTTGAGGATGACAGTGGTTGCAGAGTTCCTGTAGTGTGTCTCCATCTACCATGTAGACCTCTACAATTTCAACCTCATGTAGAGTGTGATAAGTTAAATGGGGTCCAAAAACTGTTCTCCTTCTTGGCTATAGTCTATTAGTAGCAGCAGCAGCATAGACTTCAGCACATACAGATGAATTAAAGCAAACGCAGCTCCTAGCATTCTTTCTATGTAGACTCCTTTCCATGGCAGCACTCCAATAGGTTTTGGAATTTGTAGGGAAAACCAGCACTGAGTCTACATGGCTGCTTTATAGCTAGTTGAATAGCTCCTCCATCTTGGATTGGTTTATTAGCATACAGTTTAGCTGCTTATGCTGTACCATGCTGTGTTTACCATGATTGCATGGCCCTACACACCATATAGAGCTGCTTACTGAATACAAAACAGTGTGCTACCATGTGTGTATCATGCCACAACATGAACACAGTTTTAGCAGCTCGTGTAGGCTTTTTTGAATTTGCACCATTGGGTTTATGCAGTTTACTACTGAAATTTCAAATCTGCTTCGCTCGACCATTCAAAATGTCGACCCAAAATGCTAAATTTGGAATTTCAAAAGCACAACCAAAGAAAAATGAATACCTCAACATCCATAGTTTGATGTATTTGACATAACAAGAGGTGATGTCACTCACCTCTAGCTATGCAAATTAACATATTGTTATACTCTACAGTCAATGGTACATTCATTCCACTATTTTGCAGGGGGCTATGCCCCCCTGCACTCCACATGGGGGGGGGGTTGTTGTCCCCCCCACACACACACACGCCCTGCACATTAAATATACCAACACCAAGATTGCACTACAGTGAGGAAATGGGCTAATTCCCTGTTCCTCACTGAACCGTGATCTCCCTGCACAATGTCTAACCCAAATATTCAAACTACACTACCCATTCACTGTAGTGTAGTCAATACATTTTGGTTCAACATTCTGCCAACTTGAAAACTGCCATTTGACCACATATTGGTTGACTGATGCAGTTTCAAGGTTTTCAATGTAAACCGTTTATGCACTAGGTGGTTTCAGTGTGTCTAGTTATCTGGTTGTTGGCTGATTTCAGGGATTTTGATGTATGTGATTATTCAATGCCTCATCTACATTGTTCGAGAAATCACTGAATATTCCATTAGTAAGGTATTGTGGATCCAGCCAGACGTATGCTGTGTAGGGTCTACTACACATGATCGAAATTTAATTTGACTGAGACCATAACATTGAAAATTCAAAATACTGAAAACTCACTTGACCAAAACTCATAAGACAGAAACTTAACAATGCTAAATTTCAACAAAGTAGTGGCAGCGTGTAGACTACTGTACGGTAACTAAAAGGTATATGCCCTTTTCCCCAGTGTAGTGCGATCATGGAGTTAGTATATATAGTTTGGGGGTGTGTGGGGGGCACAGCCCCCCACATTAGGGGGGGGGTGCATAGCCCCCCCCACCTAAGTTTGGTTTTATATTGTCCAGTTTCTGTTAAGAGGATATGTAAGTAGTTTTTAAGTTCTGGAAAGGTTTGGTCATTGGTGTTGTATGTGTGCATGTCTATAGTTTACAATTTAGTATGTTGAAATTTAGCATTGTTAAGGTGTCAGTCTTATGAGTTTCAGTCAAGTGAATTTTCAGTATTATGAATTTTGGATGTTATGGTCTCAGTCAAATGAATTTCAGTCAAATGAAATTTCGATCATGTGTAGTAGACCCGCTGTGTATGCTATATTAGGCATTTATTTATTTATTTAATTTGTAAAATGAGACGTACTACCATTCAAATTTAAAAATAGCCCTGGCATATTTGCAATGGTTATATTTTATAAGTTATGTTTTATAAAGGTTTTTTTAAGGAATACCCATGTAAAGTAGTTAAACAATCAAATTAAGTAGCTAAATGGACAGGCTATACCCTTGCAGCAAACGGTGGGAAGATTTAAAGCAAGTGGACAATGATGAAAGAAAGGAAATTGAGTAAAAACTGAGTGACAGGAGGAGATGGCTGGAAAAGTGGGAAGAAAACCAGATATAGTTAACATAGTCTCTGTTAAATTCTTGGAACAAGATATAGGAGAAGTGTGTAGCTTGTGATCAGCTGCTGCTGTAGTCACAGCAGCATGTGTGCTTTAGGTAGTTGGCTATTTGGGACCCTTTGAAAGAAGGATGAAAGTGATTCACACTTGTTACACTGTGAGTAAGACAGAGTTCTAGAAGTGAGGAGTCAGGGAGGTAACAGCTATGCCGCCACATTGGCACATTGGTGTGGTGTCTTAGGGAGCTCAAACATCAATTTCTGAAGAGCTATGTGACCTGCATTAGATTACACTATGAGGTGAATATTCCAGCCAGTCTATAGGGTTTCATTTACTACAAGTGTAGTATATAGTGCTAAGTGCTACATGTTTGGGATGTACAGCTCAGTCATCCTAGGGTAGCTAGAACATTATTGTGGCAGATTTTAAAAACAGAAACACAAGCAGATTTGTCTATCCCATCATAGTCATTTTCTGTTATTGGTGGCAAATTGAATACAAATGATCAAAGGTTTGAAAAAAGGAGTATCAGAATATATTGCACTGGTCACGATTAATCTGGATAGGTCTAAAACAAGTCTTTGGTTATTATTATTATTATTATTATTATTATTATTATTATTATTATTATTATTATTATTATTATTACTATATTGTGGTTGTTTTGTTATTGTTGTTGTTTCTAAATATTGCAATACATAATTAAAAACTATGTGTGAGTGTCTCTAGCAGGGTCATTTCTTCATTCTGTTTGAAACCTAGATGTATTATGTCCTTGACAATCTAAGTTTCCACCACATGCTGCTTGTGGTGGTAGGAAACGTAGACCAGCTTGGTGTATTTGGGCATCCTGAGGTAATGTAGAAATTACCTCATGTTTACTGACAACCAGCTAATTCTAAAACAAACTGAGAAAGTATATGACAGATGTATTTAAACAATGTCACTGGAAGTAAAGCTCTTACATAAAAGCACTCTGAATGTTAATCAGGTTGTCAGTAGTACACACTCTTCACCCACCGCACACAGTTGAAAGCAGAAACATAGACTCACATATGCTGAGGCACTTAAATGTAACCCTTCTAAACCCCAAAGACCTCTTAGATGAAGTACACATAAAAAATTTCATTAGCAGCCCAGAGCGCACACTTTCAAAATAACACAAACAAAAACACATACAGCCACATCTCCTGGAGCCTGTACTTCTAAGCCATGAGGCAAGCTGCCACACAATCCAACATTCTAGTCATTGGAGTCTCCATTGTGAGACATGCTGATGTCACTGTTACCAGGCTGAGTAAGGAGAAAGTCAGTCAGTTGCTTATCAGGGGCCTGGATCCACCACATTAAGCACTTAGATCAATTGAACACAAGTACCAATATTACTCAGTCATTGTCTCTGTAGGTGTAAATGAGCTGAGGCATACCACTCTAAACTATATGAAGAGAGACATCATGGCGCTCTCAGAATATGTGCCCCAGGCTAGTATGAGCCTAGCATTGAGCAGCATTTTACCTTCTCTAAGGATGATCCCACAATATGAACTGAAGATCACTGACTTTAATAATTGGTGTAGTTTCTGGTGTCATTCTAAGGGGGTGCAATATTTGCCAGCATTGAAGGAGACGGTCAACAGACCATTCTGCTTTGCAAGGGATGGTCTGTATATCTCCCTTCTAGACTTTAAAATGTTAGCTAAACCATTGTCCTCTCCTATTGTGCCTTTTTAGGCAATGACAAACTGAAAGTATTTCCAACACAGCAAGTCAAAACCAAGAACATCTAAAAGTGTTACTGCTCAATGCAAGGAGTCTAAACAAGAAACTCCACTCCCTACAAGCTCTCCTCATCCTAGAGAATGCAGACATCTATGCAGTCACTGAGACACAGTTTAAAGCCATGGATAGCACACCAGCTGTGCAAGGCTACAATGACTTCCATGCATTTAGACCAGCTATTCCACAGACAGAGACTAAAGATGGAGGTGACGTGATTTACGTTGAATTTTTTAATACTACCTTCCTGAACATCCTTAATTACCATGCCCCCATAAGATTCTCCAGAACCAAAGCACAAACCTCCCCATGGCTACAGAAAACCACTAAGTCAGAAATGAAAAACAGGGATAAAGCCTGGGAGCACTGGCGCAAAACCAAAACCCCCTCAGCTAGACAGAAATTCTTAGAACTACACAATAGAGTCAAAAAGCTAATAAAACAGGACAAATCCCAATACTACCAGTCTGCCCTAGACTCCTCACAACACAGCCCCAAACAATTCTGGTCCTCCATAAACTCCATCCTCCACCCAGGTAAAGTCAGTACCCCTCCTCCTAACATCCCTCACTCCTCAGAAAATATTGCTACCTCATTCAACAAACACTTCACCCAAACCATACTATCACTAGCTAAACAACACAACCCCCCTCTCCTCCAACCCACACCTTCAACTAGTAATCTCCCCACTGCCTTTTTCTCCTGTACCTACCTCCAACATAAAAAACTCTTAACTAAACTTAAACCCATCAAATTAGCAGCAGACAGCCTCCCAAGTGAATACCTACAAATCGCAGCTGATGCTCTGGCCTACCCAGTATTCATCTTGATTAACCGATCTCTGTCAGAAAGTTATGTTCCCACACTGTGGAAAGTATCACCTATAATTCCCCTCCACAAAGGCGGACCCTCCACAGAACTAACCAATTACCGCCCCATAGCTATTCTCTCTCCACTCTCCAAAATACTAGAGAGATGCATACACTCTCAGGTCTCAGACTACCTCTTTACTAACAACCTCCTTTCTAGTACTCAGCATGGTTTCCGACCAAACCATAGCACCACCACTGCCTTACTCTCCTTTACTAACACTATCCTTCAGCATAAAAACAATGGCTATCTCTCCTCTGCTACTTTCCTAGACCTATCTAAAGCACTTGACATGGTTCCACACAAACAACTCATCTCTGTCCTCAATAACCTATCCTTCTCACAATCAGTCACCAACTGGTTTCAGAGTTACCTGTCTGACCACCAACAATCCGTTGTATGGCAGAATGACATATCTCCCCAACTACCTGTCTCCATAGGGGTTCCCCAAGGATCCATCCTTGGACCCCTACTCTTCTCTGTTTACACCAATAATCTAGCCTCTGCCACCAAACATGGCACACTCATACAATACGCCGATGACTCGACCATCATCTGCTCAGCCCAGTCCCTACCAAAACTGCAAAAAGTCACACAGGAAGCCTTTTCCTCTGTTGAAACATGGTTATCCGATGCCCGATTAATACTCAACCCAGACAAAACTAAACTACTCATCTTCCAACCCACCAAACATACTCAAAACAACTCTCACTTTAACATCACGGCAAAATACAACACCACTATATACCCAACTGAACACACCAAATTGCTAGGAGTGGAAATAGACAATAAACTAAAATTTGACATTCACATATCCATGACTATAAAAAAAGTCCACAAAAAACTAGGAGCATTATACAGAAATAAGCAATTTCTCACCAAAGCAGCAAAGATTTCAATAGCAAATTCCCACCTTATCTCCACCCTACTTTATGCCTCTCCAATATATACCAACCTAAGGCAATGTGATCTAAACTCCCACCAAACCTTCCGGCAACTTAGAAATGAAACTAAAAGAATGATCTTAAATGATAAAAAAAACTTCTTCCTCCAACTCCAACACAAACACCTTAATAATCCACAAAAATTCTGGGCAGGCTTAAACAAGCTCCTGCACCCAGGCCAGGCAACCACCCCCACTCCAACAACTTGCAAACAACAGTGCCCTGTAAACATTGCTAACACATTCAATAGTTTCTTCACAGAAACTATACAATCCCTGGCCACACAATTCAAACAAACAACCAGCCCACTCCACTACCCATGCCAGCAGAATACTACAACTACATCAGATCATCTATTTACCTTCGATCCAGTACCCATATCCTTTATAACATCTCTTCTTAAAAACTAAAACCCACTAAGCTAGCAGCTGACCTTCTCCCAGCTGAGTTTCTGCAAAAAGCAGCTGAGGCCATTTCCTATCCCGTCTCCATAATCATAAACCATGCCTTGTCAGAAGCCTTCATCCCCTCCATATGGAAAATGTCCCACATTATTCCTCTCCATAAAGGTGGTAGCTCACTAGAGCTAACCAACTACAGACCTATAGCTATACTCTCACCCCTGGCCAAAATTATGGAAAAGTGTGTCCACAAACAACTGATGGAACACCTCACCAAAAATAAAATTCTAGCTAACTCCCAACATGGCTTCAGGCCAAATCACAGTACCACATCAGCCCTACTATCCTTTTCTAATACCATCAATAACTTCAGAAACAATAATAAACTATCATCTACTCTTTTCTTAGACCTCTCCAAGGCCTTTGATATGGTGAACCACATTCAACTCCTCCATACATTAAAAAAACTGTCACTCAGCAATTCCACGCTGAAATGGTTCCAATCCTACCTGTCCAATAGGCAACAGGCTGTTCTATGGCAGGACAAATTATCTACATGCCTACCTGTTACACTTGGAGTTCCCCAAGGATCTATTCTTGGCCCTCTTCTCTTCACCATCTTTGTTAATGACCTGCCCACAATCACCCCCATGCCACATGCATTCAATATGCAGATGATTCGACTATCATCAGCACTGCCTCCAACCTGGCAGACCTCACTGCTTCAACCCAAGACACCTTCAACCTAATAGAAAAATGGTTCTCAAGTCGACAACTAGTTCTCAACCCCAACAAAACAAAACTACTTACTTTCTCACCCACTAACAAGACTCTTCCCCCCACCTTCTCTATTACATCCTCCAATGGAATCACTATATCACCAGAAGCTCACACAAAGCTATTAGGTGTTACCATTGATAACTCCCTTAAATTTGACACCCATTTCAATCTTGCCATCAAAACCGTCAATAAAAAGCTTGGCTCTCTCTATAAAGTAAAACACTTTCTCACTCCTCACGCTAAAATTACAATTGCCAGCACACACCTACTATCAACTCTTTTCTTTGCCTCCCCCCTCTTTACAAACCTAAACAAGACAACCCTTAACAAACTTGCTTCTTGTTACAATCACATAGCTAGATTTGCCACAAATTCCACCTTTAGAACGCACCACTGCACTAACTTGAAGCAACTAGGGTGGTTAGAGTTTTCCAGCCAACTCCATTTAAACCAACTCAAAATGGCTCACCAGATACTGTATCACCCAGAGAAAACACCAGCTCTGAAAAACATCATTCACCCCTATATTAACCTGCAATCTTTACGCTCCTCCAATAAGATCTTAGCTCAAACTACCAAAGCCAATAATTCTGCTGGGGATTCTCTATTCTCAAACTTTGTAGATAAAATGTGGAACTCCCTACCGACCATGCTCACCTCAAAACCCTCACTCCTACAATTCAAAAAAAAGCTTAAACCCCATCTCAATACTCTCTGGCAATGTCCCTGTTCCAAACCTGATTAACCACTATCATTTACCCTTCTCTTACCTCACTATCCTTAACCGCTTTTTAACAAGGCGCCTCGCCTTTGTAACTGACCTATGTTTTTTTTTATATGCTGCTGTTGTTTTTTTTTTTCCCAAGATGTGATGTATCTTTATATTGTATTTAGAACTCAACTATCTTCCTTTTTTTGCATTAACAATGTTCATATGTCTGTTATGTACTTGGAGCTTTTCTCCCCGGGCCTCCGCTGAAAATGGACATGTATCCAGTTGGACTCTCCCGGTTAACAAATGTAAAATAAATAAATAAATAAATAAATAAAATAAATAAACAAGCTAGAGACCTGCTACAACAAAATCGCCAAATTCGCCACAGGGGCATCCTACCGTAGTCACCACTGTCTCTCACTTGCTGAACTGGGCTGGCTTGAACTCCCTCACCTCCTTCAGTGGTATCAACTCTCACTCGCCCACAAACTAGTAAACCATCCACTAAATGTCCCATCCCTCCAGAATCTACTCCAACCCTATTGCACCACCAGACCACTAAGATCCAGCAGCAAGAATCACTTGCAGATCACTAAAGCCAATAACTCTGCTGGTGAAGCACTATTCTCTTGCACCATAGTCAAATTATGGAACTCACTCCCACCCACAATTACCTCCATACCATCATGCACCCACTTCAAAACTTTACTAAAAGTGCAACTAAAAACATGCTGGCTATGCCCTTGCAACTCCCACTCTAATATCATCCACCCCATCCAACCACTACCTTTCTTTCCACTCCACTAACTACCTTGATTATAGCAAGCTCAGATGCTCATAAGCCAGTACTTATTATACATCACAAACTTCTTCTTCTTGTAACATTTGTTAATGTCTGGTATGCACTTCACAGATAAAGATTCTAGTTGTCTACTGATGTACTATGTTCTTCATCTGTAAATATGTTGTAAGTAATTGCTATGTAAATTGTTAATCGCTATGTAATCCAATGTAAATACTGTCTGTTTATTTTAACTGTGGAGCTTTTCTCCCCGGGCCTCTGCTGAAAATGGACCTACATCCAGTCGGACACTCCCGGTCAACAAATTTAAATAAATAAATAAATTTACATCAAAAATAAATATATGTCAAGGCTAGTCAAGCAGCATGCTGCACTTGAGCGTTTCCACGTTCAAATCACCAGAGGCAAAATCTCATACCACTTCCTTGCAAGTTATAGATCCCCATCTATGACCCAGGAAATCCATAGCATGTACTTAAACTTATTGAAAACTCTCACCATCCAACTGAATATCAAATTCTTAGGTGACTTTAATTACTCCACTATTAACTAGGAATCATACACAACACCAAAAGTGCAGGCACAAAGATTCCAGAATTTTGTAAACACAAATAACCTGGACCAGATTATCAATATGCTGACCAGCAGCACAAACATACTGGACCTGGTCCTCAATAATATGGGAAGTGTTGCACACCCCCTAGTGTAATGTCTTCACTGGTAAAGTCAGACAACAAAATGGTCCCATCTGAACTAAAAATAAAATCTAGAACCTCAGCTAACCGTGTAATGCTCAGGAACTACTCTAAGGCTAACTTCCAACTATTAAGTGATAACCTGGCAAAATTTCAAGCCCCCATAAACCCTGAGAACACTGTTGCCTATGTGGAACTGTTCATAGAAACTCTATACAAGCATGTTAATAGTTGCATAGCGGCAGCTGTACCCACCAGAAAGAACTACAGAAATAATCATGGTCAAAATTGGGAAGTATACCACCCAACATGATAAAAGCACTCTCATCAAACTAAACAAACAACACAGAGAGTAAATAAAGTCTACCAAATCCAAATTTGAGGTAAATTTGGCTTCCCAGGCCAAGGACAACCACAAGGCATTCTTTAGCTATGTTCACAACCTCAAAGGCAATCCACAATTGTGTTCACTGTTAATGAAGTCACGTATTCTAAATCTGAAGATATAGCAAACCTACTTGGGGACAAATTCATCTCCAACTTTACCCTTCCCTTCCCTCAACCTTCCCTCAGGAAACACCATCAAATATAAACCCCTACTATCACTAGAGAACAGGTCCTCAATGCTGTCTCTAAGGCCAAGAACACTGCATCAATGAGCCCCGACAATATTCCAGGATGCCTTCTAAATAGCATGAACCTTGACCTAACAGGCCCTCTGGAACTGGTATTTAACTGTAACCTCCAAACAGGCTTCATGTCTCATGAATGGAGAACAGCAACAGTCATTTCTCTGTACAAAGGTGGCCCATCTATGGACCCTGGAAACTGTAGACCCATAAGTCTCATATGCAAAGCCATGGAAATAATTATTTATTTAATTTATTTAACATTTGTTGACAATGACAATGAAAGTCCAACTAGGAGCTTATTTTCAGTGGAGGCCCAGGGAGAAATGCTCCAGACACATATGTTTGGAACATGGGAGGAAACCAGAGTACCAGGAGAAAACCCATGCAAACGCAGGGAGGACATGCAGACTCTGCAGAGAAGGCACCCTAGTTGAGAATCGAACTGGAGAACCTCTTGTTGTGAGGTGGCAACTTTAACCACTGCACCACTGTGCCACCCATGGATTATCATGGAAATGATAAGCGATGACATAGGAAACCTCCAAGCAGTGGACCCAACCCAATGTGAATTTGTCAAGGGCAGGTCATGGATACTCGACCTGGTGGACTTCTTTGAGAAGGTTATCAAAGCAGTGGATGATGGTAAAATGTTTTAGACTGCCTACCTTGACTTGGCCAAGACATTTGACATAATATCCCATTCTGCCATTGATGACAAACTCAAGAGGTTAGGTATAAACCCTTATGTCACCTGAGGGATAGCCAGCTCACTCACAGACAGGACCCAGGAATTTAGAAATGGGGAGTTCACCTCTACAAAGAGGCCAGTCACAAGAAAAGTCCCTCAGGGATCAGTCCTGGGACCACTTCTTTTTGGCATTTACTTCTCTGAAGTCAAGACCAATGTCAGGGTGTTCTGGCTGATGAAATTTGCAGACAATTGCAGATTATGAGCAATCATAGAATCCCCCACTGACCGTAATGTTCTCCAGGACAGCCTGAAACAGGCAAATAACTTTTGTCAGAGCCACGGAGTAAAACTAAATGCCAAGACATGCATAATAGTATCCTTCAGGGAGTCATCCACCCCAGTAACTACCATATTAACAACACACCCTTAAGAGTTGACCCAATGGTCAAGCATTTGGAGACACACATAGGCAGTAATCTAGCCTTTGACCATCACTAGTCCACAGTAGTGAGGAAATCTTTTTATGTTGTGCAATTTATAAATAAAGTTATGGTATCTAGGTCCAAGGAGGTCATTGTTACTGTATTCAGCATTCAACAGACCTATCATTGAGTAAAATAACCTCTTTGGTATGTACCTAACCAGATACATTCAACAACTGGAACATCCACAGAGGTTCCTCAATAAAAGAATACAGGGCATAAGTAACATGTCTTATGCAGACTGTGTCTCCTACAGGCTGTTGAGTGGAGATGTATGCCTGGAATATGAGGCATTGTCAGACCCCACCCTGATGGAGCTATCCTCAAAACAAACAGCACCTTAATTACATTCTAAAGACTTAAACTTTGCCTAAGCTATAAATAGGACCTGCTGGTCATACAGGTATGTATCCCAGAGACTAGCCCTTCTCTGGACAGGACTCCCCTCCATGAGAAACAAAGTTCCTCCCTAACTCAATTCAAGTGTAACTTGGATAATTGGATGGTGAACAGGAAATTCATCCCTAGATTGGCACAAATGTCTGTAATGGGCACAGGCAGCTTATAAATGTTTCATCTCCCAGGCCTCTGCTTGTAAATGTTTCATCTCCCAAGCCCCTGCTTACACTTATTAAGGGTGTCAGAGATTTGGGATGCATGGCTAGGCTTAAAAATGCCCTTGTGGTCATTAG